>NC_134552.1:37097668-37382405 GCF_025594145.1 Primulina tabacum
TTTACTCAAAATTTTTAATGGACTGACACGTGTCCCGAATTTGAACAGTCACGAACAACTGTACTAAGCCCGCTTCAATTCAATTTTCTTCTTACGTATACAATCAGTTTCTAATAGCATACTAATTCCAGAGCTTATCGTTTACAAATTTCAGATCATTTTATCTGTCGAAATGGCGAATCAAATCCCAGCTTACATGTTGAACGCTATGGCCATTGATTTTGACTCAGTTTTATCAGTTCAAGAAGCTGATGTTAAGAACGTTTTTCTGAAGATTGAATCTGATTGTCTCAGAATGTTTTTGGGACAATATTCGCAGGAACTATACCCCAAGGAAGTAAATGAATTCTATATGAAGGGGTTTGTCACTGCTGATGGAAGCATCTCTGTAACTGTCAATAATCAGCTGTTGATCCTATCTGAAGAAACCTTCGGAGAAATTTTCTCTTTGCCAACTCATGGGTACGTCAACGTCTCTGAAATCAAAACATCTGAAATTGAGGAAATGCAATCTTTTCTATCTGCTGATGGACGGAAAATCAAAGTTTTCGATCCAAAGAAAGAGCTGAAACCAGAAATACAATTATTAGCCGACATTGTGGCGAAGGGCATATTGGCTAAGGCAGGATCTTATGCTGCCCTTACACTTGGAGAAATTCCAGGTGATGACCATCATCATGGGAGAAAAGAAAGCCAACTGGAGACATATTATTTTCAATACTCTGAAGAATATGCTTCAATCAACCAAACAGTCAAAAGGCTTTGCCATCCCAATCAGTTATCTTTTGAGACTAAAGGGATTGGTAGCTGACAATGCTGGAACATCATCAAAGTTCAAAGTCTTTACTGCTAAAAACATCTTGCCGCCAAAAACCAAACAGGACATTGGATCGCAATCACCTGCTCCAAAATCAGCTAAGAAGGCCAAAACTTTGGCCCAACTGAAAACTGCAAAACGAAAATTGATTCTCAGTGAATCAGATTCGGAGAAAACTCCTTCTCCTAAGCTTGTCAAGAGACCGAGGACGAAAAGAACTAAACCAATAACAGCGGTGGAAGTCATTCCAACTGAGAAAATTACTCAATCAGCTGCCCAACAGCCTATTCAGGCTATCCCTTTGCAGATAGTCCCACCTGATGATTCAGTTACTAAAGAAAAGGCACCCGCTAAGGTAAGAGCTCCTTTGACTCATGTAAATCGACCTACCATTTTTCCTCGGGCCAGATCTAAAGGTGTTATATTGAGGGAACCAGTGGAAACCACTCACTCTGATTTGGATATTCCTCACATTCTCACAACTGAAAAAGGAAAGGGCAAGCTAGTTGAAGAACCAAGGTCATCTAATACCATCCAAACTCACATTGACCTGGTTTGGGAACAGGTCAACGCATTTGCCACTTCGAAATTAAAATCTTTTGATAATTGGAAAACTTTTAGGACTGAGATTTTTGCCAAAGAGTTGAAGCACAAATCCCAACTGAAAAAGTTTATTAAACTTGAAGCAATTGTGCTGAAAATAGTCAAAGCTGCTACCATTGGCCAGGCATTGGAAAGGCAAAAATATTTCTTTGATCAAATTCGAGCCAAAAAGCTGTTTAGAATGGTTGTAAAGCTGAAATCCAACTACAATCCCACAGGTCCAACTGCATATAATGATAGAGCTGTGATCACCCAACTGGACACAGATCTCAGTAGTTTACAAGGTGAAATCAGATTTTGGGAACATGATCAGGAATTGGTTCTTCCTGACAAATCCTCCAATTCAAATGGAGAAAAAGATTCATCCTCCTCCCAACAGAACGAACCATCTCCACAACCGGCTGCTGAAGAGCCAGTTCAGGATATGCCTCAATCTTCTCAGGTTGAACATCAGCTGTATTCTTAAACTGAACTATCTTTTGCAAAAATTGATGAAATCATTCAGGCTGTAGCTCTGGAAGCTCAGCTAGAAGAAATACATTCTGAATCAGTTGCTCCTTCAACAGAACAACCAGAACAAGAAGTTCAGATACCATCTGAAGAACTAGTTGAACCACTTGCTGCTGAAGAGCCAGTCCCAGATTCAATGCAAGAACAACAAGAAGCACCAGTTCAGCCAGAAATCTCTGCTGAACAAGTCACTCAAACTGATGAACTAGAAAAATCTCCAGGTCAAGCAGTTGCTGAAAATGTGGTGAGTCGATTGCTCATTCAAACAAAGGAGCTAGAACCAAGTTCAGTAAACTCTCAACAAGAGGCACCAGTGGAAAATGACCAAGCGTTATCTGTTTATCAAAATCCACTTTTACCACCTCAAATTCACGAAGAAATTGCTGCAACAGACATTCTAGCACAGACTGTTTCTGAAACGATATTATCTGATAGGACCATGGTGGTATTTGATCAAGTCTCACATGAACCAAGAACATCTAATCAGTCACCTCCTCTTCAATCCACAGAAATGAATCTTGTTCTTGAAGAAATCCAGAATATGCAGCACAATATGCAGCAGATGATTACTGAAATCAAGAAAATTCAATCCACACAATTGTCTCATACTGTCAAATTGGATTCTTCAATTGAATCTGATTCAGCAAAACTGAAAGACATTCAAGCAAACATGGATTCTCTTACCCGAACTGTACTTGAGATGAAGAATAACAGAGGTCTAGCTCAAAGTCTCTATACAACTCAGGATATAATCAGTCAACGAGTTGAGCGATTGAAAACTTCTGTTTCTAATAAAATTAAATTGCTGCAGACTTGTTTACAAACTGCTGTCTCAGGTATCTCCGCAGATGTCAAAATTCTTTCCACTGACATTCGAAAATTATCTGAGAAGATGGATTTGTTTGACAAAAAGGGGGAAGAAATCAAAGATCAAAGAGCAACTTGAGAAACAGCAGAAGCAGTTAATCAGATTATTGGATTCAGCTGTTATTAAATCAAGATCCCTTTCAGTTCAAGAAATTCAATCTCTTATTTTATCTACAATGAGCTCAGATGTTCAGTTATTATTTACTTAGTTTTGTCAAACACCATAAAGGGGGAAATTGTTGGAAACTAAATTCCGGCGTTTGACAAAATATGAACCAACTGAAAATACGAACCAACTGATCGAGTAAACTGAACTCAGCAACTGGACTTAACAACTGAAATCAGCTGATCTAATAAAGAAGACTGATCAGTTGATATATTCAGCCGTATGCTAAGCACCCTTCAACTGAACATGTCTCGGGAAAGAACATTCAACCGTCAAGAGACATAGAAGATTGCAATTCAGCACTTCAATCAATACAGCTTAGAAAAACGCATTTCGGCGAAAGCAATTAAGACGCCGCATCACAATAAATGAAGCAAACAATGTCCAAGGAATAATCAAGTAGAAATCAAGGGATACAAAGATTCAAATTCATCTCAAGTTACCGTTGGAGAAAAGAAGCTTATAAATATGACAGAAGAACAGCTGAAGAAGGAGCGAGTCAACATTATTCAAAAGCTTTCTGTCACTCTGTCAAAATCTTAGCTCACTCTTACTTAATATATTCGTAGCAGTTAAGGCAACAATTTGAGCTCACTAGTAAGTTGTAATAATCGTTGAAATTCGATAGTGCTAAGATCAGTTACGCACTGAGAACATTCTGTTAAACTAAGAGTTTCAGTTTTTGGCAGTGTTAAGTCCAAACTGAAGTGGGTCAGTACAATTCTTGTATTTGATCAAAGTCTTTTAGTGGATATCCTATCCTTGAGATAGAAGGGGTGAAGTAGGAATAATTAAATTCTCCGAACATCCAGAAACAATCCTTTCCTACTTTATTTCAGTTTCGTATTCTATCTTTCAGTCAGTTATTTTCCGCAACTGCTTTAGTTTAACTGATTGTCATTGACCAACAAGATTCCGAGAATCAGTATGTCACCAAACTGAACTCAAAATTAGAAAAGACATGTTTAACTGCGAGTGTTTATTCAACCCCCCCATTCTAAACACTCTTGATACGTTGATCGATCATATCACAAGATTCACACCACGCCACAAAATCGAAAGTTACACTTGCTGTAAAATGAGAAGGCCGAAGGGGGGGGGCTGTTCTTGTGTTTTGATTTAAAAATTGTTTCCATCTTGGACCAAGCCTCAAAGGGGCAACTTGTTCACGTCTTAGACATGCTAGGGAGGTGTTCTAACCATGGCTATAGGCCCCTAGGGCAGCCAAGATCAGACACTTCCCCTTGACAGCAACATGACAGAAAATCGAACACAATATGACACTCATGGGGAAGTTGCTCTCTTTTCTAGATTCCAGTGGGTATAGGGCTTGAACGAATGGATCAATATGATCCTAACAAGTCCTATTACCTGTCTAGATGCAGCTTTGGGAGCCTGGACACGAGTCATCCACCTGAAACACCAAAAACAAGTGAACCGTGAGGAGCACAAGGAAGGGCCGAAAATCTGCATCTTTTATTTTCAAAGTTCTTGATATATTTTGGTTATGCCATGGAAATGATGATCATATAATGTTTAAAATGTTAATATGACTTGATTGAAGAGCAAGGAAAAATATAAACATGCCTGGTTATTTTCTGTTTCGAAGAAAACAAAAGAAACGCAACGACTCGGCGCGGAGGAGACGGAGTGATCTACCTTCCTTCCTTCTACTCGATTTCTCTCTTGTTTTTCCCTTAGCACCTCTCGAATTTTTTCTCTCAAAATGGCTCTGAAATCGGTGATTAGGAAGGGGGAATAGTGGTTAGGAGAGTGAGGGGGAAGGGGTTGCAATATAAAAGGGATGGCAAGACCAAGTCTTGCTCTCCTTTTTGAATTTTTAAATGGCTTGATATCAAAATGATTTGGAGGGATTAAGGAGGCATGACCGATTCTTTGTGTCCTCACAAGGCTAGGATAATGATCTAATATTAATTAATTAAGGGTGATTAATAGATGAAAGGATTATCATGCCAAGAAATAATAAAGAAGGAGTCAAAGGTGGTGAGTTGTTAAACAATTGTTTGATCACTAAGGAGGTGGCCGAAAATCATCAAATAAATGGAGGGAAAATATCGTTTAGTTAGTGTATTTTTAAACCTTTAGAGCCTTACCTATCATTTAAATAATTTAGTGAATTAACACCTTAATTATGGAACCTAAATGAACTTATTTCTAACTCACCTCAAGTTACTTAAATAATTCCTTAAACCTCCTTTTAACTTAAATTAACTTACTAGCTAGCTAAAATAAACTCTGGGAATGTTTTCTTAATTTTAAATTTTATCTCAAAACTCCAACTCTAATCCGGCCTCACTGAATTAGCTGAAAAGATAAAAAAATTAAACTACTGCATAAAATAATTAACTTTAAAGAAAAGCATTTAAATACTCATGCAAATAAATCATTTTAATTTAAAATACTAGAATTATGCATGGCTTATACGTAGTCTAATTTACGGGTTCTACAACTCTCCCCCCCTTAAAAGAAATTTCGTCCTCGAAATTAGAACTCACCGAATAACTCAGGATAACGATTCCTCATCTCTGGCTCAGGCTCCCACGTAGCTTCCTCCTCTGAATGGTTGAGCCATTTGACTTTCACTCGCTTAACTAGCTTGTTCCGAAGCTTCTTCTCTTGTCTGTCTAAGATCTGCACTGGTCTCTCCTCATAAGACAGGTTCGGAGTAAGCTGCAATGGCTCAAAGTTCAAGACATGCGAAGGATTCGGCATGTACTTCCTCAGCATGGAGACATGGAGTACATTGTGTACTCCGGCCAGATTCGGCGGAAGAGCCACACGATAAACTAATGTCCCAACTCTGTCGAGGATCTCAAATGGTCCAATGAATCTCGGACTGAGCTTTCCTTTCTTCCCAAATTGCATGACACCCTTCATAGGTGCTACCTTCACGAAAACATGGTCGCCAACGGCAAACTCTAGGTCTCTCCTCCTCTGATCCGCATAACTATTCTGTCGGCTCTGAGCAGTACTCATTCTATCACGGATCTTGACTACTACATCTGCAGTCTGCTGAATAATCTCTGGACCCAACCCTGCTCTCTCTCCTACTTCATCCCAATGAACAGGAGATCTGCACTTGCGGCCATATAGTGCTTCATATGGAGCCATACCAATAGACGACTGGAAGCTGTTGTTATAGGTGAACTCCACTAATGGCAAGTTCGACTCCCAACTCCCAGAGAAATCAATCACGGAAGCACGGAGAAGATCCTCCAAAATCTGAATAACTCGCTCTGACTGCTCATCTGTCTGAGGATGGAAAGCTGTGCTAAACAGCAACTTCGTACCCAAGGTCGAATGCAAACTCTTCGAAAATGAGGAAGTGAATCTGGGGTCTCTGTCAGATACGATAGAAACTTGAATACCATGAAGTCGGACTATCTCCCGGATATAAGACTCTGCATACTGAATCATGGTGAAAGTCGTCTTAATAGGCAAGAAGTGCGCTGATTTGGTAAGACGATCTACAATCACCCAGATAGCATTTGAGCCTCTGACTGACTTCGGCAAACCGGTCACGAAGTCCATGGTAACATTCTCCTACTTCCACTCGGGAATAGGAAGAGGCTTGAGCAAACCTGCTGGTCTCTGATGCTCCGCCTTCACTAACTGGCAAGTCAAACACTCGGATACAAATCGTCTAATGTCTTTCTTCATCCCAGGCCACCAATACAATGACTGCAAATCTCGGTACATTTTTCGTACTCCTTGGATGAATAGAGTACGGCGACATGTGGGCCTATGATAGAATATCTGCTCGAATAGAACCACTGCTGGGAACCCACATCCTGTCTCGGTATCTCACAATACCATCGCTGACTGAATACAAGACACTGCCCTTGGCTTCATCTCTCTGCTTCCACTTTGCTAACTGCTCATCTACTGACTGACCACTGCAAATACGGTCTAGAAGAGAGGACCGAATAGTCAAGGTAGATAGACGGGGAACCCTACCTTGAGGATATGACTCTAGATCAAACCTCTGCATCTCAGTCTGAAGAGGTCTCTGACTAGTCAAATGAGCCATCACTGCGACTTTTCTGCTCAATGCATCCGCAAGTACATTAGCTTTACCCGGGTGGTAACTAATGTCACAGTCATAATCTTTCACAAACTCCAACCAACGCCTCCGACGCATGTTCAGCTCCTTCTGCGTAAAGAAATACTTAAGGTTCTTGTGGTCGGTAAAGATCTGGCACTTCTCCCCATACAAATAATGCCCCCAAATCTTCAAGGCAAAAACTACGGCGGCCAACTCTAGATCATGGGTAGGGTAGTTCTTCTCATGGATTTTCAGCTGTCGAGAAGCATACGCTATCACCTTCCCATGCTGCATCAATACTGCGCCCAAATCAAGCTTCGAAGCATCGGTATACAAAACACAATCTCCGGGCCCTGACGGCATGGCCAAAACTGGTGCTGAGATAAGAGCTTTCTTCAAAGTATCGAAGCTCTTCTGACACTCCTCGCTCCACACAAATTTAGCATTCTTCTTGGTCAATGATGTGAGTGGAACGGCAATAGAGGAGAATCCCTTAATGAAATTCCGATAATATCCTGCTAGCCCAAGAAAACTGCGGATCTCAGATGCATTCTGCGGCACAACCCAATCTCTGACAGCGGCAACTTTCGCTGGGTCTATCTCAATACCACTGCTAAAAACAATGTGGCCTAAGAACGCCACCTTCTCTATCCAGAATTCGCACTTACTGAACTTTGCGAATAACTTGTGCTTCTGCAAGGTCTCCAGCACTGTGGTCAGATGTCTGCTGTGATTCTCCTGATTCTTCGAGTAGATGAGAATGTCGTCTATGAACACAATCACAAACTGGTCAAGATACGGCTGAAATACGCGATTCATGAGATCCATGAAGATCACTGGCGCATTCGTCAGACCGAACGGCATCACAAGGAACTCATAGTGGCCATAACGAGTCCTGAAGGCAGTCTTGGAAACATCATCATCTTTAATCCTCAACTGGTGATAACCGAAACGCAGATCTATCTTGGAGAATATCGAAGCTCCCTGCAACTGGTCAAACAAATCCTCGATCCTCGGAAGTGGGTACTTGTTCTTCACTTTAACCCTGTTCAACTCCCAGTAGTCATTACAAAGCATCATAGAGCCATCCTTCTTCTTCACAAATAAGACTAGCGCGCCCCATGGTAAAAAACTCGGGCGAATGAACTCCTTATCTAGAAGTTCCTTTATCTGCTTCTTAAGCTCTGCCATCTCTGTCGGTGCTAGTCGGTACGGTGCTTTGGAGATCGGAATTGTACCTGGCATAAGCTCGATGGAAAACTCCACCTCTCTCTCGGTTGGCATACCAGAAACGTCCTCAGGAAAAACGTCTAAGAACTCTCTAACAATCGGAACATCTGCGGCTGACTGACTGGGCGCCTTCGGGGATAGATATAAAAGTTGCTAAAAACGCACGACACCCTCTATGCATGAGCTTCCTAGCCTTGAAACAAGGAATAATGCGCGGTAAAGGAAAGTACCTGTCTGGCTCAAATAAGAACTGCGTCATTCCAGGCGGTCGGACTAAAACAGATCTCCGCTGGAAGTCAATCAAAACTCTGTTCCGCAATAGCCAGTCCATCCCTAGAATGATGTCAAACTCTGGCATCGGCAACACGATCAGATCCGCATAAACGAGGTTGCCATGGAGCTCAAGATCTATGTCTCGGATCACATTGGTAGCTGCCATCTCCTCACCAAAAGGCAATACTACTGAATAGGCTACATCTAGCCCGATGGTTTTAACTTTGAGAAAGTTAGCAAAGACCTCCGAAATAAATGAGTGAGTGGCCCCTGATTCTATCAAGGCCTTTGTAGCCGAACCAGATATAAAAATTCTCCCTGAAAGATCGGAACTCTAAGTTGAACCCAATAGTTACAAGAACTAAACTTATAGACATGCAAAAGCCAGAGTTCTTCTAACCTAATTCCCGAAAATAATACTGAGTAGAGCATGCAATCCTACGGAAATTCTATGTTCAAAAATCTTAACCCTATTCCCAAAACATTGAAATTCAAATATAAACTGAAAGCTGTAAGATACCTGTCATAAGCATGGTCTCCGGGTTTGTCTCTGTCACATGCAGGGCAAAAAACTCTGCCTTGGGTAGGCAGATTCCTCTGAGGGCACTGCAGAAGTAAGTGGTCTGGACTACCACACTTATAACAGTTCCCTGAACCAAACATGCATGCTCCAGGATGGCGACGTGAGCACTTAGGGCAAACTGGGTGCTCAAAAGTCCTCGGGGCTAGGCGTCCCCGCTGCGGCTGCTGCTGCTGAGCTCTGTTTCTAAGCGGCCCGTGAAAAGGCATCTTGTTCTGCTGCTGATGCTGCTGAGGAGGAGGGCGGTGTGGTACCTGGACTGGGCGCTTGCCCTGGCGGTCTCTCTCGATATCACGCTGATCTTGCTCTGCGGCTAGAGCTTTGAAGACAGCGACCTCATAAGTGGTAGGGTCAGACACCCTAACATCACGGCGCAAGATCAGCCGTAGACCCACCAAGAAATGCATCAACTTGTCTTTGGCATCATTCGCGATCAGGGGCACAAAATGACAACCCCTCTCAAACTTACGGATAAACTCCGTAACAGTCAGATCTCCCTGTCTCAGGCTCATGAATTCCATGGTCAACCTGGTGCGCACTTCCTCAGTAAAATATTTGGAGTAGAATACCTCCGTGAAGCGTGTCCAGCTCAGCGTAGCCAAGTTCAGGGCTACTGACGCTCCTTCCCACCATAAGCAGGCATCTCTTCCGAATAAGTATGTGGCATATCGAACTCTGTCTGCATCTCCAAGCTCCATGAACTCGAAGATAACCTCGAGAGACTTGATCCAGCCCTCGGGAATCATGGGGTCTGTCGTTCCTGAAAACTCCTTAGGACGCATCTTCAGGAATCTCTCATAGACAGCCTCGGGCCCTGTCGGCCTGGTCGCCACAAGCATGGTTCCCCGCAAACTGTGTGAAGAACTGAGTCATCCCAGCTAGCATCTGGGCATTCATATCAGGTGGAGGTGGAGGTGGTAAATCTCTCTCCTGCCTCTGCTCCTCCCTGTCCTCTTGGCGAGGCTCATCATTTCTAGTGCGCTCGAGAATGCGTCTAGGGGGCATACTGTTCCATACGTAACCAACATGCATAATTCCATAATTTATTTAAATTTAAATACTGAACAATAAAATAAATCTGGACGTAAAATATTTCATGAAAACATGCTGTTAAATAATTCATGCTTTGAATAAAATGCGTAAGTGTAAAACTTACAGACCGAAGGCGTGACTTCATGAGCTTCTCGTGGTCAGTAGTAGTACAACCCTTTACAGAACCATTGCTCTGATACCAGCTATAATGGCCCGAAAGTTCGTGTTTGAAAATTTGCGAAAAAATTAAAAATTTTCTTTTTAAAATAATTAAAATGCCTCATTCACAAAATAAACTGATAAATCAAGTTTAATGTTTAAAAATAGCTAGCGGAAGAAATTATTGCTCACAAAATAACAAGTAAAGTAATCCAGCAACTGATAAAAATGTTTGAGCATAAAAATGGCAAGTGCTGTAAATGAGGTCCTCGGGTTCCACTACTGCCGACCCAAACTAGCTCACTGGTCCCCGCCCTCGGCCATGACATCATCAGTACCTACAACAATCAAATCTAGTGAGTCTAAAGACTCAGAATGCATATATCGTAAATAACGAGTAAATAATATAATAAAGTTGCATGGGAGTAAAAATAACATGTCATGAGGCATAACGTAAAATATCGTGTCCTGATTAATTATAATACGTGCATAACTGAACTAAAATCATAGTGAAAATGTTTGCTCCATGGATCCCTGTAATGAAATAGCATGTAATAATTTTCTGGTGAGATTATGTTCTACGCAAGTGGCCCCTACACTGAACTGAACTGAACTGACCGGTAACTGGCGATCGGGTGAAGTAATGAATGTCTCATCAGACTAATGCCACAATATACTGGGTGGAACTGAACTGAACTGACCGATAACTGACGACCGGATAATACAATAATCCCATGATAGTGAAATGGCCACAAGCAATATCACGTAAATCTCAAAAATGAATATTTTATATTTTTATGCATGTAATATAATTAAATGGCATGATGAAATATCCTGTATTATTTTAACACATGGATTGGATCGTTCTCATACTCGCTGCGACCTAAATTTATCATGAAAATATGCAAATGATTTTCTTGACCAAACTTTGTAATTAAATCCAAAAACGAGACAATTACGCCCAACGACTTCGTATTTAATCATGACTCCGTGCCAACTCGAACCAACACCGAACTATCATTTAGTCATGATTAAAATACACCTAAAATGACGAAATAATGCTCCAAAAATGATGCAAGTCGAAATTTTGGTGAATGGAGGCCAAAACATGAAACGCTCTTTCGATAGTCAATTTGGCACATCGCACCGTAATTTCTCGTACGACCTCTAAAATGATCCGAATAACTATCAGCCAAAAACATGATATTCCTAACTTGATGAGGCACCTGTCCAGTCCAAGGCCATAGGCTAAAATCCAAACAAGAACTCGAACGAACCATTGAACCGAAGAAGCAAGTTGCTGTCCACAAAATACAGCAGTTGTGCTTTGGTTTCCTTGCGTCGTTTTCGAGACTACCGGCCATTGGGGCTTGAACCACCGACCAAAGGCTCTTACCAACATCCTATGGAATGATTTGAACCATGTCTAAGGGCCCTAGGCCAGCCACAATTCGCACCACACCCTGAAACCAACCGAAAGTCCCACACGAGAGCACCCTTGCATGCGTGTGGTGTTTTGCTTTGTTTGCTGTCTCGTGTCGTTCCAGTAGCCATTTGATTGACCATGGAAAAATCTAGACATCAAGGGGTATGGTATGAACCATGGCTATGGGCCAGAGGCCAACCAAGATTCACACCACGCCACAAAATCGAATGTTACACTTGCTGTAAAATGAGAAGGCCGAAGGGGGGGGGGGGGGGTGCTGTTCTTGTGTTTTGGTTTAAAAATCGTTTCCATCGTGGACCAAGCTTCAATAGGGAAACTTGGTCACGTCTTCGACATGCTATGGAGGTGTTCTAACCATGGCTATTGGCCCCTAGGGCAGCCAAGATCAGAAACTTCCCCTTGACAGCAACATGACAGAAAATCGAACACAATATGACACTCATGGGGAAGTTGCTCTCTTTTCTAGATTCCAGTGGGTATGGGGCTTGAACGAATGGATCAATATGATCCTAACAAGTCCTATTACCTGTCTAGATGCAGCTTTGGGAGCCTGGACACGAGTCATCCACCTGAAACACCAAAAACAAGTGAACCGTGAGGAGCACAAGGAAGGGCCAAAAATCTGCATCTTTTATTTTCAAAGTTCTTGATATATTTCGGTTATGCCATGGAAATGATGATCATATAATGTTTAAAATGTTAATATTACTTGATTGAAGAGCAAGGAAAAATATAAACATGCCTGGTTATTTTCTGTTTCGAAGAAAACAAAAGAAACGCAACGACTCGGCGCGGAGGAGACGGAGTGATCTACCTTCCTTCCTTCTACTCGATTTCTCTCTTGTTTTTCCCCTAGCACCTCTCGATTTTTATCTCCTAAAATGGCTCTGAAATCGGTGATGAGGAAGGGGGAATGGTTGTTAGGAGTAGTGAGGGGGAAGTGGTTGCAATATAAAAGGGATGGCAAGACCAAGTCTTGCTCTCCTTTTTGAATTTTGAAATGGCTTGATATCAAAATGATTTGGAGGGATTAAGGAGGCATGACCGATTCTTCATGTCCTCACAAGGCTAGGATAATGATCTAATATTAATTAATTAAGGATGATTAATAGATGAAAGGATTATCATGCCAAGAAATAATAAAGAAGGAGTCAATGGTAGGTGAGTTGTTAAAAAATTATTTGATCACTAAGGAGGTGGCCGAAAATCATCAAATAAATGGAGGGGAAATATTGTTTAGTTAGTGTATTTTTAAACCTTTAGAGCCTTACCTATTCTTTAAATAATTTAGTGAATTAACACCTTAATTATGGAACCTAAATGAACTTATTTCTAACTCACCTCAAGTTACTTAAATAATTCCTTAAACCTCCTTTTAACTTAAATTAACTTACTAGCTAGCTAAAATAAACTCTGAGAATGTTTTCTTAATTTTAAATTTTATCTCAAAACTCCAACTCCAGTCCGACCTCACTGAATTAACTGAAAAGATAAAAAAATTAAACTACTGCATAAAATAATTAACTTTAAAGAAAAGCATTTAAATACTCATGCAAATAAATCATTTTAATTTAAAATACTAGAATTATGCATGGCTTATACGTAGTCTAATTTACGGGTTCTACAAGCTGCCTACTAATGGACTGTCAAATATCTCTGAGGTGAAAACTTCTGATGTCGAGGAGATGCAAACTCTCCTATCTGCTGATCGACGGAAAATCAAGGTTTCCGATCCCAAGAAAGAACTGAAGCCAGAAATCCAGTTGCTGGCTTACATCATGGCCAAAGGGCTACTCGCCAAAGCAGGATCTTTTGCTTCTCTCACACTGGAAAAATTTCAAGTCATGACTGCTATCATGGCTGGAAAAATACTGCAATGGAAAGGTATCATTTTCAACTTTCTCAAAAACATGTTTCAATCATCGAAACAATCGAAGGGAATTGCAGTGCCGCTCAACTATTTGCTGAAAAGCAAGGGTTTGGTGGGTGACTCCTCTAAGATGTCATTCAAGTTCAAGATTTTCAATTTCAAGAGTGTTCAGCTGCCGAAGCTCAAGCCGGACATCTCTCCTAAACAGTTCATCAAGGTAAAAAAGTAAACTGGGACGTAGGAGGCTCCCAAATCAGTTAAGAAAGCCAAGAAGACAGTTCAGAAGAAGACAATCAAACGCAAACTGATTGTCAGTGAAACTGACTCCTTAAATCGCCAAGAAGCCCAGAACTCTCAAGAAAAAACCAGCAATCGTTCTAAGAACCATCCCAACTGATAGGCTGATACAATCTGGAGCTGAACAGCCAATCAAGGCTACTCCCTTGAGAGCAATATCAGTTAAATCTTTAACTGAAGATCAGTTACCTCCTCCTGCTGCTCAACTAAAGAAGACTGTCACTGAATCCGGTGATTAAGAAGAAACTTGCTGGAGTTAAAACTCCACTGATCACTATATCTAGCCCAACTACCTTGCCATTTGCCAGACCCAAAGGGATAGTGATTAGAGAAATGATTGATGTAACTAGATCAGGACTAAATATTCCTCATGTTCTGACTGACTCAAAGGGCAAGGAAAAGATGACAAAAGAGCCCAGACCTACAAACACAATTCAAACACATATTGACCTAATCAAGAGATAGGTCAATGAGTTTTCTGAGACTAAGCTAAAGGCTTATGATGAAATGACTTAAGTGTTTGCCACGAAACTACAGAAGAAATCAGTTTTGAAGAAATTCATTGACCTTGAAACTATAGTCCTGAAAATGGTCAAAGCAGCCTCAGTTGTTCAAGCTTTGAGGAAGAAGTACTTCTTTGATCAAGTACGTGCGAAGAAGTTAAGACAAATTATTGTTTAGCTACGCCAAAATTATGATCCCACCAGTCCAACTACCTTTAATGACAAAGAAGTTCATGATCAACTGGACTCGGATCTTATATCACTGCAGATGGAGATTAAACATTGGGAACTGGATCAAGAACTGACTATTCCAGTAGATTCCCATCATCTTTCATCAGAAGAGCAAGCTGAACAATCAGTTCAACCACAAGAGCCATCCCAGGAAATAGTTGCTGAATCTTCTGAACAAGTAATTGCTCCTTCTTCAAAGGATTCGCAACCGTCACCTTCTGCTCCACAATCCTCGACTGCAAAACTTCAACTATATACTGATGCCTGAATTATCATTGGCAAACATCGACGAAGTTGTTAAATCAGTTGCCACTGATATTAAGCTGAATACTACAGAAGCAGTTGAAGAACAAATCGCAACTGAAGAACCAGCCTCACAGGCTATTTTTCAACCAACTGAAGAGCCAGTTCAGTCGACTGCCACGACTGAACAGGCAGTTATCACAGAAACTGAAGAGTAAATTCAGTCATTTTCCATGACTGAACAAACAATAATTGAAGAGGCTCAGCTGCACTTGATACAATTTGAAGAGGTGCCAGCTGAAAAGCCAACCACAGTTTCAGTTGTTCAAACAACTGAAGAACAAATTTCTGAATCAGCTGAGCAACCAACTGAAGAACCAACTACTGTTTCAGCTGATCAACCAACTACAGAGCCTTCAAGTTCCACTGCTGTTCCGAATCTCTATTCTCCTCCACAGCTTCAACAGGAAGCTATACCAGGCGATACTTCAGAAATGGTTAATCTTGAAACTGAAACAACTGATAGGGCCTTGGTGATCTTTAATCAAGAAAAAAGGGAGCAGGAACCAGAAAATTTTGAAGCCATGTCTCCTGATATTTCAATAGATATTGAATTAATTTTTGAAGAGATTCAGGTCATCAGACCAACCTTGTCAGTGTAATGACTTCCATTTCTGACATCAAGTCAACCCAATTTCTGCATAGTATGAAGATCGACTTTGTAAAGGAGAACACTATAGGAAGATTACAGCAAATCACAAAGGGATAATTATTGCATGATAAGATTTATTTCATGAAATTTTAAATGTTCATGCATTAAAGATTTTTAAGTTGTATTTCGCACTCGAACGTGGAACGGAGACCGAGGAATTATCAGGATAATTATTTTTATAAATGATTAATTTTTATTAATTAATATAAGATGTTTTAAATGTATTTTTCAAGAAACGGGCTTTGTTAGGTATTTGTAACCACCATAGCATATTTTTCAGCGGTACGCAAATTTGATCGAATGGGGTAACTTTATGAGGGTTCGGGTAATATTTTCCAAAACTTACCTAAGCAAAATATTTTTCGAGAGTGTGATTGGGCTTGATTGGCCTATTTTTAAGCTAGTTGGACTCAAAATTCTTTTAAATTTTTAATTAATAATTAAGGCCCATTATCTTGATTACTACTGTGGGGACCCGGACGCTAATCATCTTCTTAATCATCTTTAAGATTTAATTATCAATTAAGATAAACAGGGTCTAAAAATTTTTCTTTTTAAAAATGTAAGTGCGGAACGTAATGGAATTTAACTAATATACATCTCAGTATAAAAGTACAATAATGTACAACACTTATTCAAACTAGTCTAAGGTTCAACTACTAAATTTCAAGTATTAAACCAAGTCTACAATAAGTCAGGAATCACCACTCTAACTCATCTTCTCTCATCATCTTCTTGACCCCGATCCTGCTCCACCTGTTTTCATGCACACATACAAAACAAGACAACAGCCGGATACTCCGGTGAGAATAAATCCCAGTATAAAACATGTATACATGCATGTCATGTAGTTTAATACAAATCATAACACATAATCAGTTATTATGACACATTAGTGAATATAGATAAAACAATCTGACTCTTACTCTTTAACTCGACTCGTATCTAAGTATAGGGATCCCGGTGTGAATAAGATGTAACAGGTCTCCCACCTACTCTCCCAATCGTGGTGGCGTTACATCTTATTCCTAAAATTCGGTCTGGTCTGTATCGAAATCTACAATCGGAGTGAATATGATCCGAAGCATCGATATCAACGAACGTTTAGAAAATTGGCGTATCAACCAATGACACTCCTATCTCAGTACATATATATAAATCAATATAAAGTACAAACAGAACAAGTATGTGATTTTGTTGGGAAACTCAAATTGAATCTCATTTGAGTCGTGTCTTCCCCAAACAAACATTGAATTATACCTTTGTCTTCCCGGTTTGACGAAGACGAAGTCTTGTATTCCAATCTGTCCATACCCAGTCTGGCAATGACAATCGCATAAATACAATATCAGTATATATAATTCAATTCAAAACCTGTTCTTATCTATACTCAAATCAGTATATAATCTGATCCATATCTTCACAAGGTACAATCTACTTCATATCAACGATATCATCGAAATCATTACTGAATCTGATCACTCTAAATCAACTGATGTTTCGACGGCATAACAATACAGTTTCGATATCCCCGTCAATCTCAACATCACAGATATAATATCAGAATTCATAATCAGTATCAGTACAATTCATAATCTCAATATCTGTACACTTAAGATTAGTAACAACACAACTCTGATATCAAATCCCAATCAATATCTTTCGAAAAATCATAACAATTGTATAAATAGTCTATTCTTTAATCTGACTTCAATTATACAATGTCTACTGTAGCAGAAACACTATATCTGATTCATATTCAATTCTGACAATATCATAAATTCAAATCATGTCTAAACGTAACAAAACTTACGTCCAGTTGTAGCGTGCGTTGATAGGAACTCGGTGCTGAAGTCGGATTGAAAATCTAACGGGCGGTTTCTTCGTAATCACTAATTCTTTGCTTGAAGAATTGCTCCCAAAGTTCTCGTCTCCTTTCTGATCTAAATGGTGAGGAATCAAGGTTTGTTCCTTATATATACATATATATTCACGTTGCATTCAAGAGACCAAGTGGTATTTTGCCATTCTGCATGCCGCGCGCATATGCACGCACAAAGCCGCGCATATGCGCCGGAGGTTCGGCCCGGCAACTTTCGCATTTATCTTCTCGTGCATATGCGCGACATATCTCGCACATATGCGCGAGATGTTCTGTCTCGCACATCCCTTCACTCGCGCATATGCGCGCCTCCAGCCGCGCATATGCGCCCAAGGTTCTAGACGTTCCGCGCATGTGCGCGCATTCAAGCCGCGCATGGTTCTATCTTCCTCGCGCCCATACATGTCGCGCATGTGCGCGGGGAATCTTCTTGCACCTCATGTCAAATCTTCTTTCGGCTCTCCCGGTCTGATCCGTTTCATCTATAATCATCTCAATTAATAAATAAATCATTTCAGATTAATCTCAGATTACAGTAATAAAATCTCGGGCCTTACATTTCTCCCCCCCCTTAGATCTGATTTCGCCCCCGAAATCATAGGCACTCAATTCAGATATATCAGAAGAAATGTATAACAGAGTTTAATCAGAACTCATCTCAATAAAATCATTCTGAAATCTCAGTCTCATGACAAATTATGTCTTTCAGATAGTCTCTTTGATTCCCTGTCAACTTACTGTATTTTCAATAATAGAATAGTCTTCATTCTTAAGTATCTTTCTTGTACGGATCTGTGATTCTAAATTGGAATAATAATTCAAGAGCATAATATCATAATACCCTTCGAAATAACTCTGACAGAATCAATCTCACAATACTGGCTATACAACATCCTTATATACCAATCAACAGCTCATACCAAATCAATATCATCAGCTGTTATCAATCTGTTTAACCCAGTCCAGGATTTACTCAATCTTCGGCTTCAAATACCAACAGTCATCGTTCGACTTTGGCATATTTAGTCTGTTCATTCGAAGCTGGTTTTCATTCTTTTCTGAATCAGCTTCATTTTCTTTATCAGATTTCTGCTTTTATCAAATTCAATCACAGATATCACCGTAATATCATTCCCACTCAGAGGAAATCCGCAATACTCACTGTACAATGTCTCATCTGTAGCTATCTCAATACTCGTTTGATAGCTATCGTTATACAATAATTCATATAGTGACAATATGTCATGTCAAATAGTGCTAACATCCAGCACTACAACTCCATAAATATCTTTTAATAGCTGGATAGTACGCTCTGGCTATCTGTCAGTCGGTGGATAATATATGAGAGAGCTCATGGTAAATTCTGCCACAAGTACAACTCAATTAAAAATTTAAAATCTAATATAATCTACTTCAACATTCTAATCAATCTGACCATTTCTTTGACATCGATCTTTGTCATCTGGTCATGTTTGTACGTCATCTTGTACAAACTAATAGATATAGATTGAACAATCTTTCAATCACAATCATATTATATCACAATCTGGAAAGTATTATAGTGATCTCATTACGAAATTCATCGAATTATACTCCCCATGTCTAGTCAGAAATATACCAATTCTGTAATAACTCTTCTGATTTCTATCTTTCTATCTTCATTTATTGGCGATTCAGACATTTCAGTACAAATTCTGCCAACATTTCTGTACAAATTCTGTCACAACTGTTTTAATCTGTCTATGTCCAAACTATCTATTCGAATATCATACATTCTCATTCACCAAAATGAAAACTGAATCCACAACGGTGCGTTTCGGACACTATCTGTCATTTCAGATTCGAACTATTTGGTACAAACAAATCAGTTAATAATATAAATTAAAAAAATACCTACCTGGTATTCGGTTCTGACTATCAATATCAAATTCTGTCGTGCAAATCTGACACATTTGACATCATACGATAATCATTCTCATACAGTAAAAATCACATATCTGTCACTCTGATCGATGTTCTGCTCTGATTATCGAATTTAAGTTATGAACATTCTGGTTAAATCTATGACTGCCGTAATTCTCGAATTCAGCTCTGATTCTGTTTGAATAATCGATTACATCTTCACGTTGCCCAGATCAACTGCTATATTATCTGCAAAGATGATATGCCCCCAAACCATACAATCTGTATCAAATACTTATCTAGAAGCTACAATTCCCAAGCAGTTCAAAACATAATCGGATAAGAAAATCTGCCAACTCAGACAAAAATAAATTTCTGACATTTCTGAAATTTCTGATCTTTCTGATATCGGTATCGTTCTCAATCACTGATCACAGTCTCCACTGTGTCAAAATCAATCGGTATATTAACTTCAGATATCGCTTATTCTGAATATAATCTGTTTCAAGCAAAATTCTTATCTGAATAATTTCTGTATACAATAATCACAGTTCTCAGAGTATCCAATACAATCTTCAGATATTCGATTCAATCAATCAAATGCGGCAAATATATCAAAATATCATAGATACAACGAACGTGAAATCATCAAAATATCTCTGAACATACTGAAACATGCCATAGAGAAACACTAAATCAAATGTAACTCTTGGCCGGTACTCTTCTACTGATCTTTCAATTCTTTCAATTCATTCAGTGACATTCTGTACATTCAATATCATTCTGTACTGAATTCTAAAACACAAACAGTACCTGGTATCAATTCAATTCTGAAATCTATCTTCCTGATATAAAGCAAATCCAAAATCTTATCTAGGAAGACGTCAACCAACTCGTACATCACTTGGCAAATCTGCCAATACTAGGCTCGATTTCAGCATGTCTACTGAATACATAAGGATACCATCTGCTCCTTTCATTATCAATCGAGTCATAAACAATACAGATATCAAAGGAATTCTAAATCTAGAATCCTTACTGTGGAATTTCTACTCATCAGTCCTATCTGGTCTGAATCTTATATTTTTTTGGAAAGAATCTACAATAGTTCTGTACTTGTTCAGTATATTATTATCAATAATGCGGTTAAATCAGAAACACAAGTAAATCATAATCTAACTCGACCTCATTCTCATCTTACTGTAGTATACAATATTTCACAGAAATCTCTGATATCAATATTTCTTTCCCAAAAAATAAGGGAATCAATACTACAGCACAAATAGACTCAACAGATACAGCATATCTCAATGCAACCAAGTCAAAGATAATCGTAGGAAATGCATTAGTATATATCAATACCTATGCAATATATTCATAAAAGAACAGTACCTGCAACTATATCATCAGGTGTGTCCTGTGTCTGTTCCTCGGTCTTCTGCTCCCTAAAATCTTCGGGAACTTCTCTGAGGACAAACTCTAGCAAAGTGTCCCGGCTGTCTACAAATATGGCAACTACCAGTCACTCCCTAGCATTGCTCTCTGGGATGTCTCCCTCCGCAAGTTCTGCAATATACTCCAGTATAACTCGGGCTGGAACCACTGGAGCTAGACGAACCACTCAGTCCGCTCCATAACTTCTTAAACTGTTTCTTTCGAGCTTTCAGCAAATCTTGCTTTCCACTCGTACTGCCTTTATCAAATCTAAGAGGGAGGAGTTGTGTTTGGAGTGGAATCACATCCAATCTTTCTCGTTGTCGAATCAGACTCACCTCAGCTCTTTTTTCCCTACTCAAAGTATCAGCAAGATGGTAAGGTCGCTGCATATTTATCAATGCAACTATCTCCGAATTCAATCCTTTGATGAACTGATCAGCTACATCTTCATCATTCCCAGCTATCTGAGGAGCAAAATGTAGTAGAGTAGAGAATTTAGCAACATATTCTTCAATATTCAGTTGGCCTTATTTAAAATTCTCAAACTCTGCTCTTTTGTCTTCTCGGTATGAAACTGAGAAAAATCTTTGATAGAATTCGGCTTTAAAGACTTCCCACGTGATCACAGTACCACGTTATTCTAATACTCCCTTGATTGTAATCCACCAACTCCTGACGGACTCTCGTAACTGGTTGGGCACCAATTTAATTCTCTATTCATCTGAATACTTAAGCAAATCAAACAACAGTTCTATGTCATCTAACCAATTCTGACACTCTTCAGACATCTCAGTACCCCTCAAAATCGGCGGTTGAAACGACTGAAATTTCTTCAACTGTATTTCCATCGGAGTTTCTGATATATCTATCTGTTCAACCGAAGTACTGCCCCGTTCTAGAATTCTTCTAGGAGGTATATCTGATTACCAAAACCATTAGTAACCCAAATACTACAAACCTGTTCCATTCTTTCTCAGATCATCTTACTGCTGATCATGAATCAGATCTGATTCATACTCAATAATACATAATACCAACTCAAATCGGATTATCAGGTAAACATGTATTTCAAAGCAGTAAATCATGGTATCATGCTAGCATACATAATGTAAATCAACATTAAAATAAATCTCATGCTAGCAATCACATGCAAGAAAAGAAAACTCAATCTACCCCGCTCATTCTCTTCTATCTCAGTCTAAAGGATCTATCGCTCTGATACCACCTGTTGTGGGATCCGGACGCTAATCATCTTCTTAATCATCTTTGAGATTTAATTATCAATTAAGATAAACAGGGTCTAAAAATTTTTCTTTTTAAAAATGTAAGTGCGGAACGTAATGGAATTTAACTAATATACATCTCAGTATAAAAGTACAATAATGTACAACACTTATTCAAACTAGTCTAAGGTTCAACTACTAAATTTCAAGTATTAAACCATGTCTACAATAAGTCCGGAATCACCACTCTAACTCATCTTCTCTCATCATCTTTTTGACCCCGATCCTGCCCCACCTGTTGTCATGCACACATACAAAACAAGACAACAAGCCGGATACTCCGGTCAGAATAAATCCCAGTAATAAAACATGTATACATGCATGTCATGCAGTTTAATACAAATCATAACCCATAATCAGTAATTATGACACATTAGTGAATACAGATAAAACAATCTGACTCTTACTCATTAACTCGACTCGTAACTAAGTCTAGGGATCCCGGTTTGAATAAGATGTAACAGGTCTCCCACCTACTCTCCCAATCGTGGTGGCGTTACATCTTATTCCTAAACTTCGGTCTGGTCTGTATCGAAATCTACAATCGGAGTGAATCTGATTTGAAGCATCGATATCACCGAACGTTTAGAAAATTGGCGTATCTACCAATGACACTCCTATCTCAGTACATATATATAAATCAATATAAAGTACAAACAGAACAAGTATGTGATTTTTTTGGGAAACTCAAATTGAATCTCATTTGAGTCGTGTCTTCCCCAGACAAACATTGAATTATACCTTTGTCTTCCCGGTCTGACGAAGACGAAGTCCTGTATTCCAATCTGTCCATACCCAGTCTGGCAATGACAATCGCATAAATACAATATCAGTATATAATTCAATTCAAAACCTGTTCTGATCGATACTCAAATAAGTATATAATCTGATTCCATATCTGCACAAGGTACAATCTACTTCATATCAACGATATCATCGAAATCATTACTGAATCTGATCACTCTAAATCAACTGATGTTTCGACGGCATAACAATAAAGTTTCGATATCCCCGTCAATCTCAACATCACAGATATAATATCAGAATTCATAATCAGTATCAGTACAATTCATAATCTCAATATATGTACACTTAAGATTAGTAACAACACAACTCTGATATCAAATCCCAATCAATATCTTTCGAAAAATCACAACAATTGTATAAACAATCTATTCTTTAATCTGACTTCAATTATACAATGTCTACTGTAGCAGAAACACTATATCTGATTCATATTCAATTCTGACAATATCATAAATTCAAATCATGTCTAAACGTAACAAAACTTACGTCCAGTTGTAGCCTGCGTTGATAGGAACTCAGGTGCTGAAGTCGGACTTGAAAATCTAACGGGCGGTTTCTTCGTAATCACTAATTCTTTGCTTGAAGAATTGCTCCCAAAGTTCTCATCTCCTTCCTGATCTAAATGGTGAGGAATCAAGGTTTGTTCCTTATATATACATATATATACATGTTACATTCAAGAGACCAAGTGGCATTTTTCCATTCTGCATGCCGCGCGCATATGCGCGCACAAAGCCGCGCATATGCGCCGGAGGTTCGGCCCGGCACCTTCCGCATTTATCTTCTCGCGCATATGTGCGACATATCTCGCGCATATGCGCGAGATGTTCTGTCTCGCACATCCCTTCACTCGCGCATATGCGCGCCTCCAGCCGCGCATATGCGCCCAAGGTTCTGGACGTTCCGCGCATGTGCGCGCATTCAAGCCGCGCATGTGCGCGCATGGTTCTGTCTTCCTCGCGCATGTGCGCCCATACATGTCGCACATGTGCGAGGGGACTCTTCTTGCACCTCATGTCAAATCTTCTTTTGGCTCTCCCGGTCTGATCCGTTTCATCTATAATCATCTCAATTAATAAATAAATCATTTCAGATTAATCTCAGATTACAGTAATAAAATCTCGGGCCTTACAACTACCTATTTAATTATTATACTATTGGCTACCCTACACCTAATAATTTGAAGCAGCCGACACCCCTTCTCCAACCACTCCATTCTCACGTTTTCAGCAACCCATCGGTCCAGGCTGAATACCGTAGGTTGTTGCTTTGGGGCTAGGGTTTTCGGGTGTCATGGTGTAGAGTGAGGGCAGGCTCGATCGGGTAGGGGATGAACCACGCTGAGGCGGGATCCAGGAGGGTCCAACCGAGGCCAGGTAAGGTCCACACCCTGCTGGTATTGCCTTCGATGCAGTTGGTTTCATGGTTAGGGGTTTGGCAGCTTGAGGGTGTCTTTCGGAGGCCATCGAGTATAAGGAAGTTACGAGCTGCTTATGGGGTGGCTGTGGGTTCCAGCTGGTCTAAAGGGGTCCTAGGGTGGTCTAGGTGAGGTGGTTTAGTAGCTGGTTCCATTCGGGATAGGCTAGGATCGAAGAAGGGGAAGATGTGACAACTAGGATTTTTGATCAGCAATTTGCAGAATTTTTCAGTTGCCTTAGGGGTCTGTTCAGAATGGTTTAAGGCCTGAGTCTTAATGGTTTTAGGGCCTTTTAAGTGTTTATAAGGTGTGATAAAGAGTTGGGAAAATTTCGGTTAAGTTTCGAGTCGATTCAGGTTAAAACCGGGACCCCGATCCAAGTTTTAAAGAGAATCGGTTAAGCTATGAAATGAGCTCAGGTTTACGTCTAAGAATGGTTTTAAATATGTTTTGGGTCGTTTTAAGGAGTTTGGCAAGCTTCGGGTCAATTTTAGAGATCCAGGGGTAAAACGGTAATTTTTGGGTTTTCCAGGGGCAAAATGGTCATTTCGCACCCGGGGTGAGATTTTGGTCCTGGCAGCGCCCTAAGCACAAATTTATGATAATTTAAATGTTTATGCATCATGTTCATGATTTTTACGTAATTACGATAAATACGTTGCATGCTTGGTAAAGGAAAAATTATGTACATATATGCTTTTATTTAAGTGATGATTATGATGACACGCTTTTGAAGGAAGTGATTTAGTTGTGGCTAACACGATGACACGATGACACGATGACATGTAAGGCCGGGACTCAGTGGGCGGGTAATGCTGACGCTGATGTCCTCACCGTCGGGTACCGTGGTTACACATAGATGGATCCATCGACTGACATGATGATACGAAAGTCACAGCTAATAACCGGAATTAAAATTAAGAAAATGAACACGTATATGTTGATACAATGATGCATACTATGATTATTAACATGTTTTGACAGGTCACGTTTATACATATGATTTTACTGCAGACATGAAATGTATGTTGATTATGATATTTTTCACTGTTGCCTGTTACATATATGTATTTGTCATCACGGTACAAGTGTGTTGAAACTATAGGCTCACTAGGCATGTGTGATGCAGGTGATCATGAATTAGAGGGGACTGGAGGGGCGGAATTCTGAGCCGACGGACCTGGATGTGCGCACGACCCGATGACCACACTTTTCCGCACATCATGATTTTAGGAGAGTTGAGCTAACATGGATAGTTTTATACACTGGTTTTGACTTAGTGATGATTTCTAGTACTTTTATTTGTTCGTGATTCGATTGAGATCGATTATTTTAAACAGTATCATTTCTTTTAAATGTCAAATGTTTACAATTATTTTTAAATGATATTTTTCTTTAATAGGGCTGCATGCATGCAAAATATTTAAGTGTTTATTTATAAAATATGAGCTTTAAAACAATATATATTTCTGCACTTTTAAAATGAGTAGACCCTACAGTTTGTATCAGAGCAAGTGTCCTGTATAGGGTTGTGCCACCGCCAGCTTCTGCAGCTCAGTCTTCAAGCCTCAAGTATGTAAGTTTAAGGGTTTTAAATGTTTTGGAAGTTTTATGATATCAACTGCATTTTTACATGATATACGTTTTACTGTACATGTTTATCTGTCGTTATGTTTTGAGATTAGATGATTTAAAAATTTTTATGCATGTTACGACCTGAAATGAGAAATTATATGATTTTCATGTATGCTGGCTTGGTGATGAAATCATATATGAATAAGAATTTTGCTATTGGGCATTAGGAAAGATTGGATATGATTTGTCTATATGGATTTTTGGTTAGTAAGTACTAATGTTCTAATCTTTGGGTCGCAAATTAGTCATGAAGATTATGAATGTTTTTTAGACTTATAGACTTTCTAAGAAATTACTGATGGTTTGTGGTTGCTAGTTGAGTTAATTTTTGAGGATTTCATGTAAGAATTAATGATTCTAGACTACGAGTATCTTTGGAAGTATAGCAACATAGAATTTATTTAGGATACATGCTCTACCTTGTTGTATTTAAGGATTGAATTGCATGAATTGAGAATTTTAAGGACCTAATGGTAATAATCAATAATTTGAGGACCCAAGTGCAAAAATAAAATTCTAACGAGACTAATTTCGAATTTACCAAACTTTGGGATTAAATTTTGAGTTTCGAGAATTTTAAGGTTTAATGAGGCTAAGTCAAAAATTTTATCGGGACAATAATGCAATTTCGAAGAGTTGTAGGGCCAAAATTATAATCTTCGAGAACTTTAAGGACCAAATTGAAAATTTTGAAATATTTGAGGATTAAATTCAAACTTTTGAGGAATACTTGGGTTAAATCGGTAATTTTTCGAGGCTATGGGAATTTATTTTGGGTATAACAAGCTTAAAATTATTGAAGTTTAGGTTACGAGAAACCTATAAAATGGAATTAGGGACACCAAGAACTTATGGGTAATTGTGGGATTTTTGTACTTTAGGACAATTGGATAAATTTTGAGGAAAGTAAGAATTTATTTTGCAATTGTTAAGGAAATTGAGGACTAGTTTAGTAATAAGTGAGAATCGAATGGTTTAAATGATAATAATTTTCGATGATTTAGGCTTGAAGGGGATAATTAGAACCTTGTAACATCTGGTGAAACATCCACTACTCGATTTCTTAAAACGTGCTAGAAATATTTTTTTTCCTCTTACTAAATCGGCCGAATACATATATATGTACTTTAAAAATATCTTGTACCATTTTGAAAATAAACAATCAACTAACATTTAAAAATGATAGGAAACTATTTCAAATCGTCAAACGTTTTACCTAAACCTAAAAACATTATTTGAAAAGTATATCGCATACTATAACTTCTCAAAACCACTCATAAACATGAATAAACTGTCGTAAAAATATTATTAACATAAATCATAATCATAAATTAGTGCGAAAAACTAGCGTCGGTCCTCGGTTATGTGCACTTTCAGTCAACAAATTCAACCATCAAGACCTCCATTAACATTATTATCATAATCACCTGCATCAATCACACCTAGTGAGTCTAAATACTCAACACACCATAATCTTGATAACAAGTACTACATATACAGATCAAATACAACAGTGAAAATACTTGTACTTAAAATATCGTTTTCATGAAGATAATTAAACTTTAAACATGCAACATTTTTGTAAACATTTTCATGATGCATAAAGATTAAATAAAAACATTTTCATAATGACGCATCATCTTAAACATAAACATTTCCATAAACATTTTCATATCATCCTCAACATATTTATATACATATTATCATCAACATATACGCATTCCTTTTTCTTTTTGTTGAATTCAAATCGTTAATTGTGACTTTCGTGTTCGTCTACGTATTGGGCGATGGATCCATCTACATGTAACCACAGTATTGGGCGGCGGGGACATCAGCGACACTCTCACCCGTCAACTGAGCCTTGGCCTTACGTATTAGCAAATCATCGTATTCGTATATAAATGGAAATACGATTGTCAGGCTCCCACTGGGACCATCAACATGACGATAATTCCAACATATCATCGTATTAGTCACAATTACTTCACTTTCTTCAACATTTCATATTCTCATCACTTTATAAAATAAACATGTTTATAACGTTTTTTTCTTTTAAACTAAGAATGCAACATATCTTTTAACATTATCGTTTAATCTTAAAACCCATATACATTTAAAATGATAAATCATAACATATTAAATCATAAAAACCATAAATGTTTAAAACCAACATTTTATCATATTAAATCATAATATTTAAAATAATATTTTGACATATTAAATCATAAATATTTAAAATAACATTTTAACATAACTTAAAATCATTATAATTCCATAAACATTTAAAAAAATCATATTAGCATATAAAGCAGCCTTCAAGACATTTCCATGATGTTTACTAATTTTCGAATGTAAAATTACCGTTTTATCCCTAGACGTGAAATTTTACATTTTTGACAATTTCTTAATTTCATTAACTCTAACAAGTCCCAAATAATTATTTAGGCTTACATGAATTTTCTCATATTTTTATTTAGCTTCAATCGAAGATTTTTAAATTAATCTTTAAATATAACGTATTAATGCGTTTTAATCCCGAATTAACCCAAACCTTAATATAAAATTCCTAAATTAAAAACTTAGACTTCTAATAATTATTTGAGCTTAAATATAATTTTCCATATTTTTATTAAGCTTAAATCTAGGTGTTTCAATTAATTTTTTAATTAACATTTTGTGATGCGTTTAAATCTCGAATAAATACAAAACTCCATATTTTAATCCTAAATTTTAAACATAACATTTTCTAGGGACCCTACTGACCAAGCCCAGCCCAAAAACCAGCCCCTAAAGCGCTCAAACCCTCCTGGAACCGAGCTACGGAATCTGCATGTGTGTGTTTGAGACTCCTTTGAGCATTAGGACTCTTAACTCAACTAGGACACTTTCAGCCAAGCCACCACCGAGCCCAACTTACCCCATAACCATACCTGGACCATGCCTAGACCCAGCCCAGACCAGCCAAGCCCTTGAACTCGCGCACGAAGCACTGCACATGATAGCAGCCGCGTGCGTCCCTTCTTCGCTCATGGTTCTCTCTTTTCCTCTCAAGCCAGCAGCCACCCAAGCCGCACCACCCCCTACCCAGAACCTTGTGCACTATCTTAGGACCATAATGACCTAGCCTAGTCCCGCCCAAAGTTGCCTGGCCGAGCCATCTCCCCCTGCACAAGATGTTGTACATGCGCTACTTCTTGTTGGCTCTCTAGGACTCCTTCCCAGCCTCTTGTCTTGAGTCATAGCGTGGCTATGACTCTTACCTTGACCCCTAACGGACCCTAGCGAAGCCCTGGTCCCAGCCGAACCCAAGCTACAACAACCACTCCATTAAAACCGAACAACTTGATCACAACACATGTTTTTGGTTTCCAGCTTTTGTTATTCATGTTAGAAACGTGTGGTGTGTGTTCTTAGGACCATAAAACTCGTGTAAAACACCCTAAATAAATCCCCTAACCATGGCAGCCCCTCAACAACATGTTAAACATAATTTTGGATCAACACACATGATTTAAAAACCATCCTTCAAGCAATTACTATCGTGTGATAGATGATTAAAAAGGGAGAATATGATGTGCCTTTGCGTGTATAATGCACGAAAACGAATCGACGATGCGAAGAACGACGACATACACCTTGACTGAATTTTTTCCTTCAAACCCCACAGCTTTTCTTCTTAGAATACATGTGTGTGTGCTGTTGGTGGAGGGGGAGAGTCCTTGAATTTTTGACAGAGGTGTGCGTGTGATTGTGGGGTGTTGGGGTAGGTTTTAGTATATTATATAGTTAATTAAAACACTAATTAAGCTTAGGCCTATTAGGAAGGTTAATAAGACCCATTAGTGCTTAATTAAAATATAAAAATTATTTTGTTTAATAACTTTTGTGAATTTATTAGCCGGGTTGTCAAAACGTTCGTATTTTTGTTGAAAACAAACACCGATAAAATTTACGTCCCGGCGTATAAAATCACATCAAAACCCATTATTTTCAAAAATAAGAAAAAGTACCACTCATATTTTAAATAATTAAAAACAATTATTTAATAAAAACATTTTCTATTTTTCAGCCCTCGGTCTCTGTTCCTCGATCGCAACTCGAATAACCTTTAAAAATACATTTTAATGCAACTATGTAGAAAAATATATTTTAAACATATCAACATGCACAACATAATTAATTTATGCAATTAAAACAACTAATTGAAATACACAAGGAATTTAATAACTTGTATGCATGTGGTTCGCGTGGACCTTTAAATTTTCGGGGCTTTACATCTAGGTTATAATGTTATGAGTAATGGTAATCATGGGCATGGTAGGATGAATCAATATTGGGCTTGAAAATCTAAGTGTTAATGGAACAATGCTGTGGAAAAATTTAATAATTTACAGTGATAACAATTTAAGATAAAGTTGATCAATTAGTTAAGTTATAGGATTCGACAGTAAGTTAACTTATTTTTGGGAGCCTAAGGTCTGATGTAGCTTAAGTGTTAATCACGATCTTAAGAGCTAAAATTATACCTTTGTAGGAATTTAGTTTTTCTAGAAAATTGAGTATGATCGATGGTTAGATTACTTGATAGAGACATATAAGAATTGAGGTAAACACATGGTTTTAAGAAATTTTTGAAAGTCGTTAAGAAACTTGAGAATAAGTTAATGTGTGTTGAAATTATGTTATATAATACTATTTGAGTCGCGTAAGCTTGATTTTTAGTTTATGAAATAGGTGTTCGTACGAAAATTTTGGGTGAAATAAAAACCAAAACTAATATATGTAAAGCGATCACCAACTGATTATCAGTAACAATTTCTTGTTCAACTGATTGATCCAGCACTTCTGGTTCTAGTGTTTGAAGGATATTTCGATTAATGTGATTCTCTTTTTCATTATCATCTTCCAAACTAATATATGTAAAACGATCAACTAGCTCAATTGGATCAACTGGCTTATCAGTTAGCACAGATTCATCAAATACAACATGAATAGACTCTTCCACATTTAAAGTGCATTTGTTAAAAAATTATGTAAGCTTTACTAACTGATGAATACTCAAAAAATATTCCCTCTACAGATTTAGCATCAAAACCTTTTAAATGATTTTTTTCATTTTCAAGAATAAAACATATGCAGCAAAATATTTTGAAATAAGAAACCACGCTTTTGTGTACATGCCGGACCTCATATCGTGTTTTCAAATGATTCTTATTAATCATTGATTTATTGTGAGTTTAACATGCAATGTTTACTGCTTCTGCTCAAAACTTTTGAGAAATACTAGAATCAGCAAACATTGTTCTAGCAGCTTCTTCAAGGGTCCGATTTCTTCTCTCAACTACACCATTTTGCTGAGGAGTTCTTGCTACTGAGAGCTAATGCTTGATCCCAGTATTCTCTAAAAATTGTGAAAATTTTGATTGATGAATTCAGTTCCTCGATCAGACTTTATTCGATCAATCCCAACTGATTTTTCATTTAATAGTCTTTTGAAAAACTTAATCAGTTGTGCAGCAGTTTGGTGTTTTGATTTAAGAAAGATAACCCTGTAAATCTTGAAAAATCATCCACGACTACTAAGGTGTATTTCATTCCCCCTAAGCTCATGACTAGTATAGTACCAAAAATATCCATATGTATCAGTTCTAAGCATCGGGAAGATGATTTACAACCCTTGTTTTTAAATGAAGATCTTACTTGCTTACCAAACTGACATGCTGAACAAATTTTATTTTTTGAAAAGTCTATTTTTGGCAACTCAATTACAAGATCATGGTTAATTAGATAAGCAATAGATTTAAAGTTTAGGTGGTTCAACCCCTTATGCCACAACCAGTTTTTAGAAGATTTGGAAGCTACAAAACAAACTGGTGCATAAGGTTGATCAGTAAAACTGACTTTGTTGGTATTCCAACAATGGTTACAAATTAGGATGACCTCATCAGTTGAGTCTATAACTGAGCAAGTGTGTTTGTCGAACTGAACTGAAAATTTATTGTCACATAACTGACTGATGCTAATCAAGTTATATTTCAAATTCTCAACTAGTAAAATATCTTTGATAGTAAAATTACTATGGATAAGCTTACCCTTACCCACAATTTTACCTTTGGAGTTATCTCCAAAACTGATGTTTGGACCAGTGTATTTGATAAGTTGGGATAGCAAATTTGCATCCCTTGTCATATGACGCGAGCATCCACTGTCCAGATACCAGGTTGATTCTTTGTTTGTACCTATCACCTACAATCACACACAATATATAATCTTGGTACCCGCATCTATTTGGGTCCTAAACTGATTAGTCCTTTAGGAACCCAGATTTGGACCACTTTAACTGACTTTCCGATCGCTGTGTTCCAAATATTTTTTCCCAGCTTGTGTGTGCTTGATGTGTAGTGTGCAGATGAAGCAATATGAGTTTAGCCTTGTTCAACTGGTTGTTCAGCCGATATCTTTTCTGAACTGGCTTGATGTTATAGTAATTGGAGTTGCCATTTTAATATTTCAGGTATTTATTGCTGAACCTTTTTGTTGACTGACTTTGTGGGCCATGATAGACGTGGTTTTTACATGTTTTATTGCATTTGTTTGTGTGTGTTTGCATGGTGCATGCGTTCATTTCATTTACATTTTGTTTACTTTAGAGTAAACATTTGCATTTGATCATGTCTCACTTGTGTGTGACAAATTTGGAGGAAAAATGACCGGAAAATCGAACCTGGAGCAAATTGCACAAGTCAAGTAGAAAATGAAAAAAAGAAGGCCGGTGCCCGAGCAGTGAAATTATACCGCTCGGGCGCGAGAGATGATCCGAGCTGCATATTAACAGAAGACTCGGCGCTCGGGCGGTAATATTCCACCGCTCGAGCGCGAGAGATGATTTCCAAGAAGTATTTTACAGAAGACTCGGCGCTCGGGCGGTCGTTTCCCACCACCCAAGCGCGACTGCCGCATTTCCCAAGCAAAATTTCAGAAGGTGTGGCGCTTGAGCGGTAATTTTCTATCGCCCGAGCGCCACCTATTTTAAGAAAAAGTTCTTTGCCGATTCCTTACCTTACTATGGGGATGTGGATGATATGGAAGGGGAGGACGTTTTTCATTCATTCAGACTTCATTCATCAGCCGCCGCAAGCTTTGGAGAGGATTTTTGCGCTTGGAGTTGAAGATTCGAAGATTTCCGGGCGTCGTTCCTCGCATTTTCGTCTAGCCTAGTATTTCTAATCTAGTTTTTATCATATAAACTTAGTTTTGTTTATTTCTAACATGAATTTGAGTAGCTAAACTTTAATCTTTGTTGGGATTAAATGGGATCCTACCCCGAACTTTGATTTAAATTAATTCACATATCGATTTCTGATTTATTCTTGATTATACTATTGTTTTATCGTGTTGTTAAAGCGTAGCTAACTTTAATAACAATTTTATATTGCGATTGAGTTCGAGAGAATAACTTGTGATAGGAACGAGTGGTATAATCCGTGGTTCTGCAATTTACATAGATATATGAAATTGGATACGCGCCGATAGTTATAGTCCTAAGGGTCGAAAACTAGGGGATTTCATAGATCGACATGCAATTCACTCTTGATAAATAATTAAAGACATTTAATTACTTCATTGAGTAAAATTAGTTTGGCAAAGCTCAAGAGTGTGTGTTCAATTGAATAGGAAATCCTGTCGGAAGCATATAATCATTATCGAACGAATTAATTAATCAACGAGAGGTAGGTGAACCGACATTCCCAACAAATTCATTTCTCATTGAATTTTTAATCAACTATATTAGATATTATATTCCATTAATCAATTCTTGAATAATCTTATTTGCATGTTTATTTGATCATAGTAGTAATAATCAATCAACCAATTTTTCGTTGCTAAAGATTTAATAACTGAAAATAATAATTGTCAAATGCACTCTTCAGTGGAACGATACTCGTATTCCCGTACATTATACTATTACTTGACATCGTGCACTTGCTATTAATTATTGAGCATACAAAACTATATTTTTATTAGGGATTTTACAGTGCAAGTTTTGCTCGATCAAGTTTTTGGCTCCTTTGCCGGGGACTGTTAATCTACAATTTTATTTTCAATTATTTACTTTAGCATTCTCTATTTTACTTTGTTTGGCACCTTCGATTTCTTCGTAGGTATCTCTCTTGTGCATGCCAAGGTCTCTAGAGTCTGAACTAGAGATATTCGATCCCGAGATTGAAAGAACCTTACGCAGGAGACGTTAACAGCAGAGGCTTAAAGACATAATGAACAGGAACAAACGTGAGGAGGAGCATCACGAAGATCTAAGGGTCGAAGACCCAAGGCGCATACCCATGCTTGAGTATTCTCAACCGTCACTTGATGGAGCACGTCCAAGCATAGTGCGACCAACGGTCAGGGCAAATTAGTTTGAGATCAAGCCAGCCATAATTCAAATGATCCAGAACACTGTCCAATTCGGGGGGAATGCGCTGGATGATCCGAACACTCACATCACCGACTTCTTAGAAATTTGCGATACTTTTAAATTTAATTGAGTTTCAGATGATGCTGTTAGACTACTTTTGTTTCCATTCTCTTTGCGTGATAAAGCTAAATCTTGGTTGAATTGTTTGCCTGTAGGGTCAATCACAATTTGGGAAGACATGGCTAAGGCATTCATCTTGAAATAATTTCCTCCATCGAAAACCATGAAGCTGCTAGCGGACATAACCACCTTCTATCAATTTGAGCAGGAGTCACTCTATGAGGCGTGGGAACGCTACAAAGATTTATTGTGAAGATGCCCACACCATGAGTTACCTCTTGGGTTAGTTGTCCAAACTTTTTACTATGGGTTAATTTCCTCTAACCGTACCATGATAGATGCTGCGGCCTGTGGAAATATGTTGAAGAAAACGGCTGAGGAAGGAAACGAGTTACTGGAGGAGATGGCTGCTAGCAGCTATCACCCTCAATCTGAGAGGAACACTCAGCGAAGGAATGCAGGAGTACACCAGGTAACTGATTTTTCAGCTGTCACTGCACAATTAGAAGCACTTAACAGGAAAATAGACAGCATGAACCTACACGAGACAGCGATGCGCCTGCAAGAGATATTTTGTGAAAAATGCGGAGGAGAACACTATGTTAAGGACTGTCAAGACAGTGGTCCTTTCTATGTGAATGAGGAGGCACCAGTGAATCAAGTGGGGGTTAAAAACCGTCCGAGGAATGATACTTACTCAAGTACATACAATCCTGGATAGGAGACAACACGCCAACTTCTCATGGGGTGGTCAAGGAAGTCAGACTCGACCACAAGGAGGACAGCAGTACAGTAAGCAACCGATGTATCGACATGACCCTCGAGTAGAAAAGTCCAATTTGGAGCAAATGATGTCCAAGTTCATTTCAGCCACCGAGATTAGACTACAGAATCAGGATGCATCGATAAAGGGGCTAGAGAATCAGATTGGGCAATTAGCGAAGATGATAACAAGTAGAGACCCTGGCACCTTGCCAAGCAACACTGAGACTAACCCGAAAGAGCAAGTGAAAGCCATAGCATTGAGGAGTGGAAAAGTGCTCGAACAAGAGGAAAAAGAAAAAGAGGATCAAGGAAAAGAAGCGGTTGGTACGCACACAGGTAAGTTCTCAAACTCTACACCAACACCCACTGCACAATCCAAAATTGTTATACCTCCTCCTTTTCCTACAGCATTGAAAAAAGCAAAACTTGATGCGCAATTCGGTAAGTTTCTTGAGGTATTTAAAAAATTACACATCAATATTCCTTTTGCTGATGCCTTGACGCAAATTCCGAGTTATGATAAATTTCTTAAAGACATCTTAGCTAATAAGAGGAAGTTGGAGGATCACATGACGGTAAAATTGACTGAGAATTGCTCTGCATTGGTACAAAACCAGATCCCACCAAAGCTAAAGGATCCAGGGAGTTTTTCTATTCATTGCATAATTGGTGATGTTGCTTTTCCTAAAGTTTTATGTGATCTTGGTGCGAGCATTAAACTTATGCCTTTATCTGTATTCAGGATACTTGGGTTGGGCGAGCCTAAACCGACACAGATGTCCTTGCAACTAGCCGACGGATCCGTCAAACATCCACGAGGAGTCAAAGAAGATGTATTGGTGAAAGTGGGAATGTTTACATTTCTACAGATTTTGTGGTGCTTGACATGGAAGAGGATAGGGAGATGCATTTGATTTTAGGGAGACCGTTCCTTGCAACCGGCAAGGCCGTGATTGAAGTGCAAGAAAGGAAGTTGAGATTGAGAGTGGGGAAGGAATAAATCACTTTTAATGTTTTTAACGCTCTGAAGCACACACTGCACACTAATGATTGTTTTATAGTTGATTCATCGGATTCACTTGTGTGTCAATTTGTGCAGGATGCTATGAAGGACCCATTGGAAGCCACGCTCACCACTGAATTGAAGGGGGATGAACTTGATGAAGAAAAATCTGCAAGAGTTGCGTATTGTAATGCCAACCATCAATGAAGAAGCCAGAAAGGATGAAATTGGAGGACATGGGGGATCGAAGAGATTTGACCACTCAGAAGTCAAGCGTTAAGGAACCGCCGACATGTGAGTTCAAACCACGGCCTCCACACCTGATGTATGTGTACGTAGAGTGTAAAAAGCTAGCACCCGACAAGCGCATTACACCAAGAGAATTTAAAGAAGGCCAAGCGGTGCTCCTGCACAACTCCAAGTTGCGCTTATTTCCTGGCAAGCGCAAGTCAAGATGGACGGGCCCTTACAAGATCACCAAATTATTCCCCTCGAGAGTATTGACTTTGCGAGAATGGGAAAAATGAGCCGTTCACAGTCCATGCTCAACGAATGAAGCATTATTTGGGTGGTGCAGTGGAGCCACAAATTGGAGTCACTCGATTCGAAAACAGTTAGAGCTGAGAGGAACCGACAGTCAAGCTCTCGACTATAAATTGAGAACTACCCCTCTCTCCCTTATCTTGCATTTAATTCGATTTTATTATTTTCATTTTTTTTAGAGATGGTAAGTCTTCTTATTTTAATGTTAGTTTTATGCATCCATCACCACCGGAGCACGATGAGGAGGAGCCTTGATCAGGGGAGTTCACTGTTTCCCCTTCTTTACATTTTTATTGTCTATTGCATTAAATTTTTTTTTTCTAATTTTTGCTGCATTCGTGCTTTATTTTTGCATTTGTTTTGTGTCCCCTTTCGTGTTTGCATGTTTGGGTTTTGGTTTTTTTGTGCAATGGGGACATTGCACACCTTTAGTATGATGGGGTCGATTTTCGTAGTTGTCTTGCATGAGTAGTCAGATGATGGTGAAACTAATAAATTGGTAGTCAATGATGATTGTGGGATAAATGAACTGCATGTTGCTTAGTCTTATCACTCGTTATGAATCCCCAGGTAAATTGAAATATTTTTATGCACACATAGTGGATTTTGATAGTAGTGTCGATGTCAGTTAAATTCAAAATAATCTGTGAGGGGAACTGGAGAAACATAAGATGCGAGTAGAACTTAAATGAACTATGCACCAAAAAAAAATATAAATAAATAAAGAAAAAGGGGAATGTATGGTGTGGGGGAGCCAAAAAGGGATGAAATCCTATCCCAAGGCTAAAAAGATGGAGATGTAAGGCGTTGAAGAATGTCAGAGAAAAAATTCTAACAAGTGCATAGTGAAAATGATCTACGTACTCCTAATCTTTCTAAACCACTTGATCACTTATGGCTATTAACTCCCTAAATTTTGTTGTTCAACTATGAAACTCTACAGCTTTATGTGTTTACTGGTTGGTCCCGAATAGAAACAGAACTCAGGAGAGAGAAACTTGCGTTGACTTGTCGATTCGGCGACCCACATGATTTGCGAATAATACTGTCTGAAACACAAGCTAAAAAAATCTACAGCACACACGACCATACTTTGTGGAAAAATACCGATGTTTTGTGATGTTTTAAAAGGGGTATTAATAGATGTGTGTTTTGACTAATTGGATGTGGTTCACAAACCCGCTGAGGCAGGCGATGTCTGTTTGCTACTTCATCATCAATCTAGTTATTTTAGTACGTTCACGTTGTGTTTGTTGCATGTTTAGTTGTAGTCTGTAACCTATTTTTTTAGGGCAAGCAAAAGGTTAGTATGAGGGGGTTGATAGACGTGGTTTTTACATGTTTTATTGCATTTGTTTTTGTGTATTTGCATGGTGCATGCGTTCATTTCATTTACATTTTGTTCACTTTAGAGTAAAAATTTGCATTTGATCATGTCTCACTTGTGTGTGACAAATTTGCAGGAAAAATGACCGAAAAATCGAACTTGGAGCAAAGTACACAAGTCAAGTAGAAAATGAAAAAAAGAAGGACCGGCGCCCGAGCGGTGAAATTATACCGCTCTGGCGCGAGAGGTGATCCGAGCTGCATATTAACAGAAGACTCGACGCTCATGCGGTAATATTCCATCGCTCGAGCGCGAGAGATGATTTCCAAGAAGTATTTTACAGAAGACTCGGCGCTCGGGCGGTAATTTCCCACCGCCCGAGCGCGACTACCGCATGTCCCAAGCAAAATTTCAGAAGGTGTGGCGCTCGAGCGGTAATTTTCTACCGCCCGAGCGCCACCTATTTTTGGAAAAAGTTCTTTGCTGATTCTTACCTTATTATGGGGATGTGGATGATATGGAAGGGAAGGACGTTTTTCATTCATTCAGACTTCATTCATCAGCCGCCGCAAGCTTTGGAGAGGATTTTTGCGCTTGGAGTTGAAGATTCGAAGATTTCCGGGCGTCGTTCCTCGCATTTTCGTCTAGCCTAGTATTTCTAATCTAGTTTTTATCATTTAAACTTAGTTTTGTTTATTTCTAATATGAATTTGAGTAGCTAAACTTTAATCTTTGTTGGGATTAAATGGGATCCTACCCCGAACTTTGATTTAAATTAATTCATATATCGATTTCTGATTTATTCTTGATTATACTATTGTTTTATCGTGTTGTTAAAGCATAGCTAACTTTAATAACAATTTTATATTGCGATTGAGTTCGAGAGAATAACTTGTGATAGGAACGAGTGGTATAATCCGTGGATCTACAATTTACATAGATATATGAAATTGGATACGCGCCGATAGTTATAGTCCTAAGGGTCGAAAACTAGGGGATTTCATAGATCGACATGCAATTCACTCTTGATAAATAACTAAAGACATTTAATTACTTCATTGAGTAGAATTAGTTTGGCATAGCTGGAGAGAGTATGTTCAATTGAATAGAAAATCCTGTCGGAAGCATATAATCATTATCGAACGAAATAATTAATCAACGAGGGGTAGGTGAACCGACATTCCCAACAAATTCATTTCTCATTGAATTTTTAATCAACTATTTTAGATATTATATTTCATTAATCAATTCTTGAATAATCTTATTTGCATGTTTATTTGATCATAGTAGTAATAATCAATCAACCAATTTTTCGTTGCTAAAGATTTAATAACTGAAAATAATAATTGTCAAATACAGTCTTCAGTGGAACGATACTCGTACTCACGTACATTATACTATTACTTGACATCGTGCACTTGCGATTAATTATTGAGCATACAAAAATATATTTTTATTAGGGATTTTACAGTGCAAGTTTTGCTCGATCAGGCCAGTTGAAAGTTTTGGGCTATAACCAATACCATACTTTCTAGCCTTGTTCTTATTTTCAATAGGCTGTACAACTGGTTTACTTGGCTCAGGTTATTCTTGTACCACAACTGATTTTACAAAGTGAATATATTTCCCTTTGTCCACGTTCAGTTTTGGCTGAGTATCACTGGTGAAAGTTTCATCTTGGTTGCTAAACCCTAAACCAGTTTTATCTGTAACTGATTTTTGATTATTTTGTATCTCAGCTAGTGCAAAAGATGATTTATTCCATACTTTAATAAGCTCAGTTTGCTCTGAATTCTCGAGCATTAACTGCTGAATCATAGATTGATTCTTGCTTCTTTCAGCATTTAGCTCAGCAATCTCCCGTTTAAGACTCAACAGATCAATTGATTCATCAGTTTGAGATCAGTTTGCTTTGCTCTGGCCTTCTCAAAAGATAGGGCAAGCTAGTGATACTCATTGATCATGTCATAAAGTGTAGAAATAAGTTCATCTCGTTTGAAGTTAGTTGAACTAAAGTCAAATACCTGTTGACTGGTTGACTCCAGTTCTGTGTCATCGGCCATCAGACACTTGACTTCCTCATCATCATCACTGGAGCATCTCAAGCTCTTAGGTTCTGAATCATCACTCTCAGATTTTGCCTATTTGGACTTGCTTTCCTCTGCTAGAAGCACATCATGTTTCGTTATGTATGATTTCTTATCATCCCTAGTTCTTCTCTTGTGCTCGTAAGATTTCATTCCCTTTTCAGTTGAGCCTCGACTTTCCTTCTTTGGCTTAGGACAGTTAGCAATAAAATGACCAGTTTTGCCACAGTTGTAGCAAGCATTAGGTTCTTCATTGGAGTTATTTCTCTGATATTGTCTTTGAAAGTTTCCTTGATTTCTTCTCATAAATCTTCCAAACCTTTTTTTACAAATAATGACATAGTGACATTACTTAACTAATCAGCATACTTTTCAAATGAACCAGTTGGTTCAAGTTTGACAGCAGTAAGGAGAGTTGAAGCAGTTGGTGTAGAAGGTTCATCTTCTCTGGTTTGCAACTCAAATTTGTAGGCTTTTAAATCAGTAAATAAATCATGAAGTTCAACCTTGTTCAGGTCCTCTGATTCTCGCATTGCCATGGTCTTAACATCCCATTTCTTAGGAAGACCTCTGACTACATTTAATGCTACCTCTTTATTTGAGTACACCTTTCTGAGTGCATTCAATTCGTTTACTATGCTACCGATTCTTCATCGTATTCATGCATGGATTCTCCAATCTTCATCTTAATATTGTCAAATTTTTTAATAGCAACCGATAGTTTATTCTCCTTGGTTTGCTTATTGCCTTCGCAGAGCTGAATCAGTTTCTCCTAGATTTCCTTAGTAGTTTTGCACATTTTTATTTTGCAGAAAGTTACTTTATCCAGCATTTTGAACAAAATGTCTTTAGCCAGATTGTCCAAGTTGGATTTTCTCTTGTCTTCAGTGGTCCTTTCATCTCGGGGTTTTTCAATGCGATGTGGTGTCCCATCAATTATGTCAACAACAGTGTTTGCCTTTAATATTTTCATGGGTCCGTCTGTAATAACGTACCATATGTCATCGTCTTGTGCGGCTATATGAGCCTGCATTATGATTTTCCAATCATCAAAATCTTCTCTGGAGAACATTGGAATTTTTTTTGAATGAAGACATGGTAATCAGTTTGTATATTGGAATATTCAGGAACAAGATTCAACTGCTCTGGTACCACTTGTTAGGATCGGGTAAAGATGAAAGAGTGTTTAGAAGGGAGGGTTGAATAAAAACTAACAATTTTCAAAACCTTTTCTCTTTTTATGAGTAAGTTTAGTGATAAACTGATACTCGAGAATCTTATAAAGCGATAAAAATAAGTTAACAATAAAAGTGCCGAAATAAATTAACTGATAGATAGAATAAAACTGAAATAAGAAGACACAAGATTTTATGGATGTTCGGAGATTTCAAACACTCCTACGTCACCCCTTCTATCAGAAGGATAATATATTCACTTAAACAAGTTTGATCGATACAAAGAGTTGTACAGACCCACATAAGTTTTGGACATAACAATGTCAAACTGAAACTCTTAGTTACAAAACAGTTTACAATAATAACTTGACTGAAATAATTTAGCACAACAGATCTCTTCAAGATCAAGTATTATAATAATAACTATTTGTTCTTGTAAGCTCGAAGTATAGCCTTGAATGCTATGAATATATAAAATAAGCGTGAGCTTTGAAGTTTGCAAATATTTCAGCAGAGTAAAAGCTCAGTTGATAGTATATCGATTGGGTTGATCCCGAGATGTTAAGAGATTTCTCAGATGCTCTTCTATGCTATTTATAGGCTTTTCCTCCAATGGTAATATTAAATATGATTTGAAACTTTCTATCCGTTGTTGCCACGTAAACATTCTTCTGACAGTCGTACATTGCAGCTTTTCTGAGATGCGGCGATCCCACTACTTGTTGCAGTCAGCTTTTGTTTAGTTGTCGGTCGAACGTCCTTTTTCTTTACTGATGACGTGTACTGCTAAAGGATTAGTTGATAGGATGTAGCTGATAAGCTCACAACTGATTGTAGTAACTGATCAGTCAGTTGTCTGCGTAGTTCAATTTGCTGGTCCAGTTGTCTTTGAAAATCTGTGTACTAATCTTTAGTTATGGGCAATCGATAGTTTGCGTATTTTAGATTAGTTTATATAAGTCTTCTTGATCAGTTAGTTTAATCTATTAAACGCTCAATTTGTCAAACTTCCAAAATTCAGTTCTTAACATATAAAAGCAAATACAACTATTTTGTCTTTCCTATTTTTGACTGACTCCTTTTAAGATGGTTCCTCTTTAGATTTATCAGTTTTGTCTTTCAAAATCACTTCTCCTTTCTGTCAAAACAGAGACAACCACTTATATTTGTATAATATGTCCGATTGAAGTCATTTGTGCAGATACAGTGCCGAATTTGGCAGGGAGCAGGGTGTGAACTGAATATATCATCGAATTCAAACTGTCATGCACTAAATCCGATCCATATTCTGCGTAAGAGCATAATGAGAACTGAATAGTTGTGATGTTGAAGCACAATTTTTTCTCATGGATTCGATCTTGATAAACAATGTGTTGACATCTTTGGATATGCATGAGAACTCTTTGAACACCATGAACACCATATCTTTGGATATGCATGAGAACTCTTTGAACACCATGTCTCTTAGAATGCATAAAACTGTATTTTAAAGGTTATTTGAGAAGCGATCGAGGAACGGTGGCCGAGGACCCTATAAGAGAAAATATTTTTGTTAAATTATTATTTTTAATTATTTAATATATGGTATATTTTAAATGGTATTTCGAAAATGACAACTTTTGAGGTGTTTTTACGCGTCGAGTCGTATATTAAACCGTTAATCGATTTTCGACGAAAATAGGGACGTTTGGGAACTCGGCTAATATTTTCGAAAAATTTTCTAAATAAAATATTTTGATTACTAACTAATGGGCCTAATGGGCCTATTATACCTATGTTATTGGGCCTATCTTACTATACAATTATTTATATCAAATTTGAAGCTTTCAAACCCTAAATTGCAACACTAAACATACGCACAAACAAAGAGCACTAGGAGTCTTAGGGCAGCAACCATACACAAACACACACAAATATCGAAGTCTTTTCACGTGATTTGAATGGATTTCAGCAAGGTCTTCTCTCCGCCAATGTTCCTCGCATCGCAAATTGTTTTCGTGCGTAAAATACGCGAAAGCACGCCTTAATCTTCCTTCACTCATCTTCATACCATATTATTTGTATTGATACAAGTTTGCATGAAAAATATGATACCCTATCTTATATTTTTGTTTTTATGCGAAAATATGAAAAAAAAACTAGAGTTTTCAACTTTTTAATTCATGGTATTGATTCATAAAGGGGCTGCCAATGTAGGGCTATTAGAAAGGATGAATTTCAGGCGATTTATGAGCCTAGATAAGGCTACATAAGGGCTGTAAGTTAGGGATTGGATGCTGAACGAAAATTGGGTTTCTAGAGTCCTAGGGTTTTGACTTTTGGGTCTTTGCAGGGGCAGGCTATGGGCTACTGTTGGGGCATGTCTAGGGGTCCTAAGGGGATCTAGTCATGGTCCTAGATGGATTAGGGAAGTGCGGGTTCGAAGAAGGAAAGGCTGTAGGGTAGTTCCCTCGGTGCGCAAGCTTCAAGGGCACGATTTATAGGTTTGCAAGTGCTAGATGCTATAGGGCTGTTCCAGTAACTTGGTATGGGTTCAGTTATGGTCCTAGGAAGGGTTCATTGGGGCTGGTATTGCTGGTTTAGGGCTATGGCTAAAGGGTGCAAGGTTTTGAGGCTAGGAATTCGAAACTAAGGGCAAAAAATTCAGTAGCTTCTAAGCTTGATCAGTGGTTTTAATTGGCTTGATTTGGGTTGCATAAGGTATGGTTAGAGGTTAATAAGATATGGTCCAAATTTTGTAAAGTGTGGTTAAGTTTTGATTCGATTCGGGTGAAAACAGGGACGTATGTTTAAATTGTAAAAAACGGAAATTAGTCGATGAGCTTAAGTTTACGTCAATGAAATGTCTATGGGTGTATTTGGAGGTGTTATGTTAAGTTTGGATAGATTTGGGTCATTGTTTTAAGGTTTGAGGATAAATTGGGAAAGTTAGGGTCCAGAGGCAAAACAGTCATTTTACACCTGAAAAATGTTAGACATCCTGGCAGTGCCCTGAGTGCTATAATGAATTTTATAATGTTTATTTTTAGAGTTTATGGAAATTTATGATGAGAAACGACAATGCTAAAAGACGTGTGCATTCTTGTTTTAAAAAAAATGATATATGTGCATGAATTTTTATAGGTGATGGAAATAATGAAAGGTTGAAGGAGGTGATTTGATTGTGACTAATACGATTATATGATGATATGTAAGCCAATGCTCAGTTGACGTGTGAGAGTGTCGCTGATGTCCCCGCCGTCTTGTACCATGGTTATACGTAGATGGATCAATTGATCTACAGCTGATACAAAAAGTCACAATTAACGATGCAAATTCAATAAAAAGGGAAAACATATTCGTACATGATGAAAGGAATGTTTATGATAAAAAGTTTAAAGTTGTGCACGTTTATGAAAGCTATTTTATTAATTGTATCTTTAATGTTGCTTATGAATGTATATGTTTTACTTTTTATCATAGTTAAGGTTTGTTGAGTCAATAAACTCACTAGTTGTGGTTGATGCAGGTGAGCATGATGTTGTTGATGATGGAGAACTTGACGGTTGAACTAGCTCGACTTGTGTAGAACCCGTAAATCAGTAGACGTATAAGCCATGCATAATTCTAGATTTTTAAATTTAATTGACTTCATTGCATAATTATTTTAAATGCATTTGTTTGAAGTTAATTATTTATTATTTCAGTTCAGTAGTTTGATTTCTTAGCATTTCAGTTATTTCAGTGAGGCCGGACCGGAGTTGGAGTTTTGAGATAGAATTTAAGATCCAGAAAATATTTCCAGAAGTTAATTTAGCTAGCAAGTAAGTTCATTTAAGTTAGTAAGGGAGGTTTGAGGATTTAATTTAATTATTTGAGCTGATTAAGAAATGAACTCATTTAAGTTATTTAATTAAGGGGTTAGCTCACTAAATTAATTAAAGGATTAGTAAGGCTTTTAAGGGTTATTAAATTACTAGATAATCAATTTCTCCCTACCATTTATCATGCATTTTCGGCCACACCCCTAGAAGAACAAACTAGGACTTGCCAACTCACCTTTGACCCATTCTTGGTTGATTAGCATGCTAATTCTTTTAGCTATTTTTCCACCTTAATTAATTAATACTAGACCACTATCCTAACCCTTTTTTGGCATGATAAAATCGGCCACTATACTCTAGAATCACCCAAGAGATCATTTGATAGCAATTCAAAATTCAAAATTCAAATGCATGAAGACTTGGTCTTGATATGATCCTTATATCTTGCACCATCCTCCTCACCCCTCATAACCACTCCATCACACTCCCTCCCCACCGAAATCAGACCCCTTTTCAGTAGAAAAAATGTGAATAATAGCTAGGGAGAAAGGGAGAAAAATCGAGAACTAGAAAGAACAAGAGAAGCGCTCCATCTCCTCCGTGCCGCGTCGTCGTCGTTTCGTTCGTTTTCTTTCGAAACGAAACCAGGCATGTCTAGATTTCTTTCAAACCTCAATCAAGTAATATTATCATTTATTTTTCAGTACATGATCTTGTTTATTCAAGCAAAAACCGAGATACATGTCAAAACATTTTGGAACAACACATGCAGAATTTTCGTTTTTCCTTGGCAAGCTTCACGTTTTTCTTGGTTTGTGAGTTTCAGGTGATTGGTTCGACTCCAGGCTCCCAAGGTGACTTATATACATGTGATAGGATGCATTAGGACCACATTTGTCCATCGGTTTCAGCCCATGCTCGCTGGAAAGCAAGAAATGACAGCAACACCATTTGTGTCCCTTTTTGAGTTCGAAATTTTCAGTTTGGTTGCCAAGGGGTTGGATCTGATCTTTGCTGCCCTAAGGGCTCTTAGCCATGGTTGGATTACTCCCCTAGCATGTCTAAGACGTGACTAAGTTGCCCTTTTGGTGGCTTGGTCCATGGCTCATCGGTTTTTAAATAATCAACAAGAACAGCCCCTTTCCCCATTCGGCCCCTTCCATTTTTCAGCATATGGTTTCGTTTCTTTTGTTGCTTGGTATGGATCTTGGTTGGCCTATGGCCCTTAGCCATGGTTCATATCATGCTCCTAGATATCTAGATCGTGCCATGGTCAATCAAATGGCCACTGGAACGACGCAAGACATCGATCTAAGCAAAACACTACACACGCATGCACGTTGGCTCTCGGTTGGACCCTTCGGTTGAGTTATGGTGTGATGCGGATTGTGGCTGGCCTAGGGCCCTTAGCCATGGTTCAAATCATTCCTTGGGATGTTGTTAAGAGTCTCTGGTCGGTGGTTCACGCCCCAATGGCCGGTAGTCTCGAAAACAACACAAGTTACACGGGTGTGCAGCTGCTGGAAATTTACAGCAAGTTGCAGTGTCGTTTAGAAGGCTCGTTTGAGTTTTTGGTTGGCTTTTAGCCCATGGCCTTGGACTGGACAGTGCCTCATTGAGTTGAGAAGGTCATGTTTTTGACCGTTCGTGATTCGGATCATTTTTGAGGTCGTACGAGAATTTACGGTGCAATGTGCCAAATTGACTCTCGAAAGAGCGTTTCGTGTTTTGGCCTCCATTCCACCTAGATTTCGACCCTATCATTTTAGGAGCATTATTTTATGATTTTTCAGCGTACTTTAATCATGACTATACGTCGGTTCGGTGTCGGTTCAGGTTGGCTCGGAGTCATGATTAAATGTGAAGTCAATAGGCGTCATAGTCGCATCTTTTGAACGTAAATTGCATAGTTGGTCAAGTTTAAGCTATTGCATATTTTTCATGGCACAGTTAGGTTGCAGCGAGCCTGGGGACGATCCAATCCAATCCAGTTGGTAAAATTACAGGAATTTTCATTACGCCAGTTAATTATTTTACGTGCATTAAATAGAAAATGATTATTTTTGAGATTTATGCGATATGGCTTGTGGTTCATTCACTATGTGGGAGTGTTATTTTATACGGTCGCCAGTGACCGATCAGTTCAGTATGGTACCACCCGGTCTCCAGTGACCGGCCAGCTCAGTTCAGTTTCAGCCTCCCCGGTAGCCAGTTACCGATCAGTTCAGCTTAGTGCAGTGGCCACAGGCGTAAAACATAATCTCAACAGAAAATTTTATCAGTTATTTCAGTACAGGCTCCAAGGAGCAAACATTTTTACTGTGATTATCAGTTCAGTTATGCACGTATTATAATTGCTCAGTACAGATTATTTTCAGTATGCCTCAGGACAGGATATGTTAATTCATGCATATTTTAAATTCAGATTTTTACTCGTTACCTGCGATATATGCATGCTGAGTCTTTAGGCTCACTAGACTTGATTGTTGTAGGTACTGATGAGGCCAGGGCCGAGGGCGGGGACCAGTGAGCCAGCTTGGGTCGGCAGTAGTGGCACCCGAGGACCTCAGTGCAGCAGTTGTTATTTTATTCCGCAGACAATTTTTATCAGTCGTTGGATAATTTTTAAATTGTTATTGTTGGCAAAACTTTATTTTCTTCCGCTGCTATTATTTTAAACATTGAACTTGATTCATCAGTCGATTTTATGAATGAGGCCATTTAAGTTCTTTTAAAAAAGAAAAATTTTTAATTTTCCGCAAATTTTCAAGAAAGGAGTTTTAGGCCCTTTACAACTTGTGATGCACATAACCCGATGACCTTTGCTATTTTTCCGCACTTATATTGTAAGGTCTTGAAAATTTAAATTTGCGTAACCTGAATGCATGCAATCTAGAGTTTTATTTAAATAATGTGTTTATTTATTTTATGCATTTAATGCATAATTAATGAATGGTTAGGATTTATTTCACGATATTTTTAAAAGTTCACGTATTGTGATTTCTAGATGCATTTCGCGCTCGAACGAGGAACGAAGACCGGGGATTTATCAGGAAAAATATTTTTATTATATGATTAAATTTAATTAATTAGTATGAGGTGTTTTTAAGGGTGTTTTCAAAAAATGGGTCTCGGTGGGTATTTTTACTCGCCAGATCGTATTTTTTACAAGTACGCAAATTCTATCGAAATGATGGAATTTTTGAGGACTCAGGCAATATTTTAGAAAACGTACATAAACGAAATATTTTTCGGGAGTGTGTTTGGGCTTTTTGGGTTTATTTTTAAACTTAGTGGGCTTAAGACCATTTTTTAAACCTTTTAAAATATAATTTAGGGCCCATTAGTGGTTTGTTTTCTATTTAATTACACCTTAAACCAACCCTAAACCTAATTAGACAAACGTGGCCGCCCCTGCCCATCTACACCAGCAGCTTTTCACGTAAAAACCAGCAGCATCATTGTTGCAAATTTTGGTCCTCCATTACTTGTCAAACAAGCCTTCTCCCCGCTTCTCCGGTGCATCCAAGACGCGTGTTTTTTCGATTTTTTGAGCACCTACACTTCAAGGCACTCAGGGAGGCTCAACCACTGCTGGAACTACCTTGAAGCCAACCGATCGCGTGTAGGGAGATGAGGCTCGGGTGATGCGATTTTGGGGAAATAACGAGTGTGTGCGTCATGGGGCTTGCATGGGGCTGTGGCCGTGAGTGAGTAGGTCCGGTAGGGTCCTATGGGTGGTGAGGGAGGCTGTTCCAAGGCTGGTACTCGAGATGGTGCGACTAGAGTTCGAGGATGTGTTAGAGCCGAAAACTCCAACATCATTTTTGGGGCTATTCGAAGGTTTATGGGGTCTGGTTTTGATGAGTTAGGGGTGTTAGAGTGTGTTTTAGGTATGGTAAAAGTTTGGGAAAATTCAGGTCGATTCGGTATAAAACCAGGACTCCGGTCCATGTTTTAAAACGAATCGGTTAAGTTTTGAAACAGGCTCGAGTTTACGTCTAAGAAATACTTTTTAAATGTGTTTTGAGGTGTTTTAAGGAGTTTGGTAAGCTTCGAATCGAAATTTTGAGGTCCATGGGTAAAACGGTCGTTTTGGGTTTCTAAGGGCAAAATGGTCATTTTACACCCGAGTTGAGTTTTTAGTTCTGGCAGCACCCTGATCACAAATTTATCATGTTCTTAAATGTTTACGGAGAATGTATATGATTTTTACGTAATTACGAAAAATACGGTTCAAGCTTGGTTTTAAGTAAAAATTACGTTTATGCATGCTTTTATTAATTGATAAATATAATGACACATTTTTTAAGGAATGAGAGTTAGTTGTTACTAATACGATGACACGATGACATGTAAGGCCAGGGCTCAATGGACGGGTAATGCTGTCGCTGATGTCCTCGTCGCCGGGTACCTCGGTAACACGTAGATGGATCCATCGACTAACATGATAATACGAAAGTCACAGCTGACGAACGAATTCAAATTACGAAAATGAACATGTATATGTTTATATGTTCTATTATTATTATTATGCTTTGACATGTTACGATTATGCATACGTTTTTCCATGATCATTAAATGTTGAATACGGTATTTTTTACTGCTGCATGATATGTATATGTCTTTGATATCACGGTACAAGAGTGTTGAGTCTTTAGACTCTATAGGTGTGAATGATACAGGTGAGCATGTCGATGAGGGGACAGGAGTTGCAGAATTCTGAGTACGCAGGGCTGGATGTGCTCACGCGACCCGAGGACCTCACCTTCCGCACATCACGTTTTTATGAGTTTGAGTGGACATGAACATTTGATACGTTGATTTTGTTATGGTGAAGATCATCAGGATATTTACTTGAGTTATTTTTATGTACACATATTATGGTTATGTCGGAAATTTTAAACTGCAGGAAATTTAATTGTCAAAAAATATTACAATAATTTTTAAATGACATATTTTCAGTAGGGTAGCATGCATGCAAAATAGTTAAATGTTATTTCCAAAAAAATATTAGCTGCATTTTAAATTAATAGACGTCACATATATGATTTAAGATTACTTTAAAGATTTTATGACATTACACTTTTCAGTGGTTTTGAGAGATTTAGGAGTTTATGATTTATTTTGAAAAATGCTAGTTTTAGGTTTGGTTTAATGATTTACGATTTTATGTCTTGAATTGCATTTTTTGATTTTCAAATAATTAGTTGGTGAATTTATTTTCAATGGTGCAAAGTATATTCATATATATATATATATATATATATATATATGGCCGAAGGTTTATAAGAAAAAAATCTAGTACATTTTAAAGAAAAACGAGTAATGGACATTTCAGCTTGTATCAGTGCAATGTTCTTGCAAAGGGTTGTGCCACCGCCAGTCCCGGAAAGCTCAATCTTCAAGCCTCAATTATGTATATTTAATTTCTTTAAATGATTTTTATGATGGCGCCTGTATGTTTACATGGTTTATATGCTTAAGTTACAAGTTTAAAATATTTTTGAAATTAAATGATATTCAAGCTTAAAGTTGCTCGAAAAAGGATTTTTAGATGCGGAATGATTAGAAGCTTAGATTTAAAGCATGTTGGTTATGTCTAGAAATTTCGAAAATATTCAGAAATAATGCCTCCTAGACACGAACTTAGAACCGATAGGCAAGTTGAGACTAATGAGGATCGTCAAGGGAATGCACCCCACTTCCTAATGTGGATGCTGCTACTCTTGTACTATAGGGGCATGACACGTTTCTTTGAGAAGCAGTGAAACGTCTACAATTTTTTTTTAAACTAAATCTCGAAATAGCTATATTCAAGCATGCATGTAGTAATTGCTGTAAGACACACTTTTTAAAATAAGAGGATTCTAATACTAGTTAAATACTGCAGTTAAAAATATTTCAAAAATTCTATCGACCCAACGACATAAAAAAAAGACAGAGTATGAAAATATCCATGATCTATCCTAACTCAAAAACATGATGTACGGAAAATAAAGTCCTCGGATTAGCATGCGTACACCCATCCCCGCCTACTCAGTCTTTGGAGTCTCGAGTCACCTCATCGATATGCTCACCTTCATCATTCACATCTAGTGAGTCTAAAGACTCAACACACCATAAACGTTATAACAAGTACATATACATAACAGGCAACAGTGAAAAGTACTGTAATCAACATACATTTTATGATCTTAAAAACGTGAACTTAAACATATCGTAACCGAGCGTAACGTGTCAAAACATGTCTCAACATATCATCATATACATATTCATTTTCTATAATTGAATTCAGTTCAGTAGTTTTGACTTTCATATCATCTCTATTCGATGGATCCATCTACGTATAACCGTGGTACATGGCGGCGGGGACCAGCGATAGTATTATCCATCCACTGATCCTTTGCGTTTCATGTCAGTGTATTCGTATTAGTCACAACCAACGCCCATGATTCAAAACATGTCATCATATTCATCATTTATAAAAATCACGAATATACGTAAACTTTCATTAAAATCAAGCATGCATCAGTATTTTTCATATTTACATAAAAATTCGTGCTCATGATAACATATACATTAAAAACGTGTAGTTTTGTGATTAGGACGTTGCCAGGACTGCTAACTCGACTCGGGTGCAAAATGACCATTTTGCTCCTAGAAACCCTAATTGACCATTTTACCCCTGGACCACAAAATTTCCAACACGAATCCAATCAAACTCCTAAAAACACTTCAAAACATATTTATAGTCATTTCTTAGATGTAAAATCGAGCCCATTTCATAACTTATACGATTCGTTTTAAAACATGGACTGGGGTCCCGGTTTTAAACCCGAATCAACCCAAACCATAACCAAACTTTCCAAACTTTTACCACACCTTAGCGCGGAACGGGTAGAGGGTCTCGCGCATATGCGCTGTGGGTGTGCGCGCATATGCGCGAGCTGTGCGAGGGTTTAAAATCAACTCCAGAGATGTGGGCGCACATGCGCGACGGGGAATGCGCACATGCGCGAGATGTCCAGAGAACCTCGCGCACATGCGCGACGTGTATCCGCGCACATGTGCCAGGGTACCCGAGAGTTGGAAAAATGAACAAAGTCCTCGCGCATATGCATCGAGTAAGGGCGCGCATATGCGCGAGGTGCTGTGCAGAGGACGCGCCGAGACATATTGTCTCGCGCATATGCGCCGATGAAGGTCGCGCATATGCGCGAGACGTGCAAGGTAAAGAACGAGCCAATTGCCCTCACCATGCAATATATAAATACATTTGCCTTCATTTCTTCGAACAGCAACAGAAGAAATAAAAAAGGGCTCCAAGGAAGAAGCTTTCACCTTCGTAAATTCAAATTGAGATTGCGCGAGATCCGCCCGTCTGATTTTAAATCCGACTTTGGTACTGTGTTCCTATCGACTCAGGCTACAATTGGACGTAGATTTAACTATCTTTTGTCATGTCTTGAAATTATGATGTTGAAGGAATCGGATATGATTCATATATGGTGCTTCTGACATATTAACATCGTATAATTGAAACCGGATTGAAGAACGATATCGTATAAAATTATTATGATTTTCAGAGTTGATTGGGTTGAGATATGATATCAGATGTGTATCGTTATTGACCATGAGTTGCAGGAATTGATATGTATTGATTTGTATGGCTGGGTATATTAAGATTGTGCATTTATGCTGTTGAAACAGAATTTGATTGAGTTCTGATTATATCCAGTATTGATTGAGGAAGGTATTTATATTGTATTCCTTCGATATTTTCATTGCCAGATTGATATTGATAGGCTGTGAATCCGAGACTTCGACAGAGTCAGATAGACAGAAACCAAGGTATAAATAAATGTTGATTCGGGATTGCACAACTCGAGTTAGCTTTAACTTGAGTTTCCAAAAATCACATACTGAATGATTATTGCATTTGATATTTGCAATGCTTGATATTGATATGCTTATTCTATTGATTATAGCAGAGCATGAGTCAGAGTTGGGCAAACCCGCCTAGTCTTAGGTAGAACCGCCATGGCAGAACCGCCAAGTCACTGGACTTTTGGATATATATCGATAGACTGAGGAGAAGACCGACTCCTAATGCAGATCTTCGATATAGACAGCCAAAGTCTGGGACTAAGAACGTACCACCATCTAGCTGGGGTAAATTAGATGGGAGAACGTTGCGTTCTTATTCAGATTGGGATCCCTAGATTAGATTGAGTCGAGTCAGAGTCTAGAAGTCACAGAGTGTGATTCAGAGTTTATATTGATACATGTTATTGATATGTGTTTCATGCTTTTATATATGCTCTTATATGACTGCATATTTACATTTTTGATACTGGGATATTTATCTCACCGGAGTTATCCGGCTTTTGTCGTGTTTGTATGTGTGCATGGCAACAGGTGGGACAGGTTCAGGGTCGAGGAGATGAAGGGAGATCGTGATTAGAGAGGAGACTACGGACTTGATTAAAGATAGGGTTTAGACACTTGAGATTTAGAAGTTAAACCTTAGTTGAATGATTGTATGTAGTATAAGACTTGTACCTTTATATTAATATGTATATTAGATTGAATTTCATTACGTTCCGCAATTCATATTGTATTTAAAAAAAAAATTATTTAGACCCTGTTTATTATTAGTGATTAAATTGTCCCAAATGATGATTAAGATTATGATTAGCGTCTGGGTCCCCACATCTTCACCATACCATTGCCCGAGACTAAGTTTTCTCACTTTCGCAATATACTTGGACTCATTGATTTATCATAATCAGTTTTTGTGGGGACCCGGGCTTCTAACTCAATTGTCTTTGGGATTAATTGGATCTTTGCTAGAAAATGTGGGTCAAAATTTTTCTTTTAATATCAAAACAATGGTATATAAATCATATACAAGCAACATCTTTATTTTATTTCAATAAAAGCAAGTACATGTCTTATTTACTTACATCATTATACAAACTAGTGTTTAGAATACATTACATATCAAATGTAAACACTCCTAGCTCATCTGCTACGCCCGTAATCTCCACGCTATCTCAATCTCTCATCTTTGTCTCGACCCTGATCTTGTCTCACCTGTTGTCATGCACAGATACAGACACAACAACAGCCGGGAACTCCGGTGAGAATAAATCCCAGTATAAAACATGTATACATGCATGTCATGCAATTACATACAAAATCATAACACATAATTCAGTAATTATGACTCATTAATGAATACAGATAAAACAATTCGACTCTTAATCTTTAACTCGACTCATATCTAAATCTAGGGATCCCGGTGTGAATAAGACGTAACAAGTCTGCCACCTACTCTCCCAATCGTGGTGGCGGTACGTCTTATTCCTAGACTTCGGTCCTGTCTGTATCGAATATCTACAATCGGAGTTGATCTTCTCCTATGCCTCGATACCACCGAACATCTAGAAACTTGGCATATCTGCCGATGACTCTCCTATCTCAGTACATGTATATAATCAATATAAAGTACAAACATAACAAGTATGTGATTTTGGGAAACTCAAACCGAATCTGATTCGAGTTATTCTTCCCGACTCGACATTGAATTATACCTACTTGTCGTACACTCTTTGTCGAGATCGAAGTCTATCTCTGTCGAAGCTTGTCTATACCAATCTAAAATGGCAATGTTGAGATATACCATATCAATCTACAACTCAAGCCAATTCATATACTAATCAATAATCAATCTCGATACATTTCGACGGCATAATAGCGTAGTTTCTCGATACCGATCAACTCAAATAACGTCAATCACTAACAATAATTCACATATCCATTTTAACAAGTCAAAATCCTCAAGAATACAATGTACCATGCTGAAATCTGCATATTCTCAATCACAATACATGCTGAAAATAATAATAACCGCATAACGTATCCGTTTCTCGATTCGGTTGTGAATACAAGTTCCCAATCATCATAAGAACATATAATAGGAATCAAAATCTGATTTGCCCAACATCTCAACTTCAAATCATGCTGAAATGTAACAATACTTACATCCTTAGGTAGCCCTTGATGAGAGGAGCAAGAATCTATGCTTGGATTGAAGTTTGGATGATTAGATGTTGCACAAGCTCAATTATAGGATGGAAGGAACCTTGAACTTGACAGGGGAAATTCTCTCGGTTATGCCTGCTGGAGACATGAAGAATGGAAGACAACACATGATATTGCATGTCCAAGGGCAAGTGTCTTATTTTTCATCCAACACGTCTTACCGCGGGTGCGCTCCCCTTTAGACCGCGGGTGCGCTAAGCTCACGGCATCCCATCCAAAATTCTAGAACAGAGACCGGGGGTGCGCTGGGTTTTGTACTGCGGGTGCGCTAACCCTACTGTCGCATTACCGCGGGTGCGGTCGATATTATGGCGCGGGTGCGCTAGCTCTTGCATTCAACAATACACCCTACTGCCCTACAACCGCAGGTGCAGTGTACTTCTTGGCGCGGTTGCGGTCTCTCTTCATGCAACACTTCATAATTTCGTTTTATCAACCTACAATCTCAGCCATTACATTTCTCCCCCTCTTAGATATGAGTTCGTCCACGAACTCGCAGGCAATCAATCAAAACAAGTAAAGAAGCAATATAAACAAAAACTGAATAAAGACTCACATCATGTAAATAAGTCGGGATATCTTTGTCTCATTTCTAATTCTGTCTCCCAAGTCGCTTCTTCAGTGCCACGACGACTCCACTGGACTTTCACTAGCGGAATAGTCTTCGTTCTGAGCTGTTTTTCTTTTCGATCAAGAATCTGTAATGGTTGTTCAAAATAACTCAGTGTATCATCAAGCTCGGCCTCGTCAGGCTGAATGACATGAGAAGCATCAGGCATGTATCTACGCAGCATCGATACATGAAAAACATCATGTATTCCATACAAAGAAGGAGGAAGAGCAAGTCGATATGCTCGATCGTCAATCTTTTCAAGAATCTCGTATGGACCGATGTATCTAGGAGACAACTTTCCACGTTTGCCAAATCTGACAACGCCTCTAAATGGAGAAATCTTCAAAAATACTCTGTCTCCCTGTTCAAATACTAACGGTCTACGACGTACATTCGCATACTTGGCTTGTCTATCTTGCGCCGTCTTCATTCTTTTCTGGATCAGTTTAACTTTCTCAGTCATTTCACAAATCATATCAGGTCCAAGTTCTGGTACCTCTGAGATGTCATCCCAATACAGCGGAGATCTACACTTCTTTCCGTATAAAGTTTCAAACGGTGCCATCCCGATGCTCGTCCGATAGCTGTTGTTGTACGAGAATTCACAAAGTGGTAGTGAATCTTGCCAACTAGTGCCAAAATCTAGCACTACAGCTCTCAGCATATCCTTTAAGGTCTGAATAGTCCGCTCTGACTTTCCATCTGTCTGGGGATGGTAGGCAGTACTCAGGTGCAATGTCGTACCTAAAGCCTGCTGCAAACTGTGCAAGAACTGTGAAGTGAATCGGGGATCACGATCTGATACGATAGATTTCGGCACACCATGCAATCTGACTATCTCTTTGACATATATCTCTGCCATCTGATCATATCGATACGTCATTCTGTACGGAATAAAACATGCGGATTTGATCAATCTGTCAATAACAATCTAAATCGCATCGCATCCCCGGGATGATCGTGGTAACTTCATAACAAAATCCATGGAAATGTGATCCCATTTCCATTCAGAAATAGATAAACTCTGAAGTAAACCTCCGGGTTTCTTCCTCTCGGCTTTCACCTGTTGGCAATTTAGGCATTTAGATACAAATTCTACAATGTCTGATTTCATCTTTTTCCACCAAAACTGTATCTTAAGATCGTTGTACTTTTTTCTGCAACCAGGATGAATACTGAACCGACTACAGTGCGCTTCTGATAAAATATGTTGTTTCAATTCGGAAACATCTGGCACTACAAGGCGATTATTTACGTACAAAACATGATCATGTACCTGATACTCTGAATTATGCCCTGATCTGACCATCTCAACTGACTTCTGAATAATCTGATCAGTTCTTTGTGTTTCTTTAATTCTCAAAATCAAATCTGGCTCAACTTGAATTTTAGCAAGTCGTAGTGGTCCACTATCTGTATCAAATGCTAATCCAGACAAACAACAATCTTCAATCATATTCAAAACACCTATCGTCGATAAGGATAGGGAACATACCTTTCGACTCAAGGCGTCTGCTGCTGCATTAGACTTTCCTGGATAGTACTTGATCTCGCAATCGAAATCCTTCAATAAATCGAGCCATCTACGATGTCTCATGTTCAATTCTGACTGTGAAAACAGGTATTTCAGGCTTTTGTGATCAGAGTAGATTCCAAATTTCTCGCCATAGAAATAGTGTCGCCATATCTTTAACGCAAATACAATGGCCGCCAATTCAAGACCATGAATTGGGTAGCGAGTCTCGTGTGGCTTCAACTGTCTCAAGGCATATGCAATCACATGTCCTCGCTGCATAAGAATACATCCTATCCCTCTGTGAGATGCATCACAATATACAACGAAATCACCAGTACCTGAAGGGATAGTCAATACAGGAGCACTGGTCAGTCGTTTCTTTAACTCCAAGAAGCTAGACTCACAGGCTTCAGACCACACAAATGGTGCATTCTTCTGTGTCAACTGGGTAATCGGCTTTGCGATACTGGAGAAATCTTTAATGAATCGTCGATAGTACCCTGCCAAACCCATGAAACTGCGTATCTCTGGTATAGAAGTCGGTCGAGGCCAACTAATCACAGCTTCAACTTTGCTTGGATCAACAGAAATACCGTCTCCAGATATGATATGCCCCAAAAAGACAACCTGTCTCAGCCAGAACTCACAGTTTGACAGTGTAGCATATAGTTTCTCATTTCTCAGCGTCTTCAGCACAGTTCTTAAATGTTCGGTCAGCTCTACCATACTCTTTGAATATACCAAAATATCATCAATAAACACAATAACAAACTCATCCAGATATTTCTGAAAGACATGATTCATCAGTCCCATAAATACCGCTGGCGCATTTGTTAAACCGAAAGGCATAACAATAAATTCATAATGTCCGTACCTGGTTCGGAATGTTGTCTTCGGTATATCAACATCTCGGACTCTCAGCTGGTGATATCTGGATCTCAGATCGATCTTGGAATAGACAGAGGATCCCTGCAACTGATCAAATAAATCGTCGATACGAGGCAAGGGACATTTGTTCTTTACTGTCGCTTTATTCAATTGTCGATAATCAATACACTATCTCATTGAACCTTCTTTCTTTCGGACAAAAGGTACCGGAGCACCCCAAGGAGATACACTCGGTCTAATGTAACCCTTGGCCAATAAATTTTCGAGCTGTTCCTTCAATTCTTTCAATTCAATAGGTGCCATTCTATAAGGAGCTCGAGATATAGGAACGGTACCTGGTAGAAGATCAATACTAAAATGTAAGGCTTGAGATTTATTAGTCTTCATTGATGTGATATTCGGAAGATATGAGTATGCATGACATGTAATGAGAAGCACTAAATGAGATTATGAAGTGTTGCATAAAGTCTAGACCGCACCCGCGCTTCGAACAAGACCGCACCCGCGGTTGATGGACAGAGAGTTGGAGATTATTTACAGAAGTGACACCGCACCCGCGGGGAAGAAGTACCGCACCCGCGGTGCATATACAATAGGGTATGAAAGTTGCTACTGGAGATTGAGCGCACCCGCGGTGCTAGACAGACCACACCCGCGGTTCTACTACAGTAGAGGCAGCGCACCCGCGGTGCAAGACAGAGTGCACCAGCGGTCGCTGTTTCTGAAATTTTGGATGATGATCAGCATGCCTAGCGCACCCGCGGTGTGAGAAATACCGTACCCGCGGTGAAACGTGCAGTAAGCACATTCAGCCATGTGCCTTACATGCAATGTGATCTATATATATATATATATATCTACCTACATGCAATCCAGGAGAATGAAGGAAAGAGCCGAGGGAAGTGCAAGAAAGAATTGAAATATTCTTACGCCTTTTGTGAGAAATCCGTCCGTCTGTTTTTGAATCCGACTTCAGTACTGTGTTCCTATCGACGTAGGCTACAACTGGACGTAAGTTTTGTTACATTTAGACATGATTTGAATTTATGATATTGTCAGAATTGAATACGAATCAGATATGATGTTTATGCTACAATAGACATTGTATAATTGAAGTCAGATTAAAGAATAGATTGGTTATGCAATTTTTATGATTTTCGAAAGATATTGATTGAGATTTGAAATCAGAGTTGTGTTGTTACTGATTTTGAATATACCGATATTGAAATTATGAGTTGTACTCGTATTGATTATGAATTCTGGTACTATATTTGTGATGTTGGGATTGACGGGATTATCGAGATTTCATTGTTATGCCGTTGAAACATCAGTTGATTTAGATTGATCAGATTCAGTAATGGTCTCGAGTGTATCGTGATATCGTTTATATGAATTAGATTGTATCTTGTTCAGATATGGATCATATTATATACTGAATTGAGTATTGATCAGAACATGTTTTGAATCGAATTATAAACTGATATTGTATTTATGCAATTGTCATTGACAGACTGGTTATGGACAGATTGGAATACAAGACTTCGTCTTCGTCAGACCGGGAAGACAAATGTATAATTCATGTGAATTCGGGAGATACGACTCGAATCAGACTTGGTTGGAGTTTCCCTAAATCACATACTAGATTTATTATTTATAATGGATTATGATTATGTCTTGTTTATAGATTTATATTCAAGCATTTGACATAGGAGAGTCATTGGCAGACTTGCTAAACTAGACGTTCGGTGGTATCGACGCTTCGGATCAGATTCAATCCGATTGTAGACATTCGATACAGACAGGACTGAAGTCTAGGAATAAGACGTACAGTTACCCCGATTGGGAGGGTAGGTGACAGACAGTGACGTCTTATTCACACCGGGATCCCTAGAGTAGAGTCGAGTCGAGTCAAGATATGAATTGAATTGAGTTGCATGCTTATTTTATTTTGATTTCAGAGATTATGGAATCCATTGTTACTGCATGCTTATTTTGATTTGGTTTCTTAGACTATGAAACATATTGTTATGAATTTTATGCATGATAATATGCTTTATGATTTATATTGTGTATATGCATGTATACATGTTTTATACTGGGATTTATTCTCACCGGAGTATCCGGCTGTTGTCTTGTTTTGTATGTGTGCATGACAACAGGTGGGATAGGATCGGGGTCAAGAGGATGATGAGAGATCAAGATTAGAGTGGTGATTCCGGACTTGGATGTAGACTTGGTTTAATACTGGAAACTAGTAGTTGAACCTTAGACTAGTTTGAATAATTGTTGTACGTTATTGTACTTTTATACTGATATGTATATTAGTTAAATTCCATTACGTTCCGCGCTTATATTTTAAAAAGAAAAATTTTTAGACCCTGTTTATCTTAATTGATAATTAAATCCCAAAGATGATTAGCGTCCGGGTCCCCACAACAGGTGGTATCAGAGCGATAGATCCTTTAGATTGAGATACAAGAGAATGAGCGGGGTAGAGTGAGATTTCTTTCCTTGCATGTGATTGCTAGCATGAGATTTATTTTAATGTTGATTTACATTATGTATGCTAGCATGATACTATGATTTACTGCTTCGAAATACATGTTTACCTGATTATCTGATTTGAATTGGTAATATGTATTATTGAGTATGAATTAGATTGATTCATGATCAGCAGTAAGATGATCAGAGAAAGATTGAAACAGATTTGTAGTATTTGAGTACTAATGTTTTGATAAGCAGATATACCTCCACGGAGAATTCCAGAAAGGGGTAGTACTTCGACTGAACAGATAGATGTATCAGAAACTTAGATGGAAATACAGTTGGAAGAATTTCAATTATTTCAGCCGCCGATTCTGAGTGGTGTCGAGACGTTTGAAGATTGTGAGAACTGGTTTGATGATATAGAAATACTGTTTGATTTACTTGATTATTCAGATGAGCAGAGAATTAAACTGATATTCCACCAGTTACGAGAGACTGCCAGAAGTTGGTGAACTACAAGTAAAAGAATGCTAGAACAGAAAGGTACAGTGATTTCGTGGGAAATATTCAGAACTGAATTTTATCGAAGATTTTTCTCATTTTCGTACCGAGAGGACAAGAGAGCAGAGTTTGAGAACTTGAGACATGGTCAACTGAATATTGAAGAATATGTTGTTAAATTCTCTACTCTACTGCATTTTGCTCCTCATATAATTGGGAATGATGAAGCTGTAGCGAATCAGTTCATCAGAGGATTGAACTCGGAGATAGTTGCATTGATGAATATGCAGCGACCTTACCATTTTGTTGATGCCTTGAGTAGAGCGAGGAGAGCGGAGGCGAGTCTGATTAGACAACTAAAAAGGGTGTGTGAGATGCAACCCCAGACACAACAATCCCCTCTCCGATTTGATCGCGGCAGTACGAGTGGAAAGCAAGATTTGCTGAAAGCTCGAAAGAAGCCATTCAAGAAGTTAGGGAGCAGACTGAGTGGTTCGTCTAGCTCCAGTGGTTCCAGCCCGAGTTGTACTGGAGTATATTGCAGAACTTGCGGAGGGAGACATTCCACAGAGCAATGTCAGGGAGTGACTGGTAGTTGCCATATTTGTAGACAGCCGGGACACCTTGTTAGAGTTTGTCCTCAGAGGAGTTCCCGAAGATTTTAGGGAGCAGAAGACCGAGGAACAGACATAGGACACACCTGATGATAGAGTGGCAGGTATTGTTCTTTTTTGATTATATTGCATAGGTATTGATATATACTAATGCATTCCCTACGATCATCGTTGACTGGGTTGCGTTGAGATATGCTGTATCTGTTGAGTCTGTTTGAACTGTGGTATTGATTCCCTTATTTTTTGGAAAGAAAGATTGATATCAAAGATTTCTGTGAAATATTGTATACTACAATAAGATGAGAATGAGGTCGAGTTAGATTATGATGTACTTATATTTCTGATTTGACCGCATTATTGATATTAATATGCTGAACAAGTACAGAACTATTGTAGATTCCTGCCAGAAAAATATAAGATTCAGACAAGATAGGAATGATGAGTAGAAATTCTTCGGTAAGGATTTTAGATCTAGAATTCCTTTGATATCTGTATTGTCTATGACTCGATTATTACAAAAAGGAGCAGATGGCATCCTTATGTATTCAGTAGACATACTGAAATCGAGCCGAGCATTGGCAGATTGCCAGTGATGTACGAGTTGGCTGATAATTGCAAGATAAGATTTCAGATTTGCTTTATATCAGAAAGATAGATTTCAGAATTGAATTGATACCAGGTACTGGTTGTGTTTTAGAATTCAGTACAGAATGATATTGAAGGTACAGAATGACACTGAAAGAATTGAAAGATCAGTAGAAGAGTACCGACCAGGAGTTACATCTGATTTAATGTTTCTCTTTGGCATGTTTCAGTATGTTCAGAGATATTATGATGATTTCATGCTTGTTGTATCTTTGATATTTTGATATGATTGCAGCATCTGATTGATTGAATCGAATATCTGAAGATTGTATTGAATACTCTGAGAACTGTGATTATTGTATACAGAAATTATTCAGATATGAATCCTGCTTGAAACAGATTGTATTCAGAATATGCGATATCTGAAGTTAGTATACCTATTGATTTTGACACAGTTGAGATCATGATAAGTAGATAAGAATAATACCGACCATCAGACAGAGCAGAAATGTCAGAAACATCAGAAATTTATTTTAGTCTGAATTGACAGATTTTCGTATACGATTGTTGTTTTGTGTCTGCCTGAGTATTGTTATTGTTCTAACACAATATTTGAGACAACTTATATTGTTTGAGGACATATTATATTTGCAGATGATATATAGCAGTTGATCAAAACGACATGAAGACGTGATTGATTAGTCAGAATTGACAATATTGCCAGGAATTGCCGTTTTATGAGTCTATTAAACTCACTAGATCAGTATAGATTGTTGATATTATTAATCTGATTTGATATTACTATTATTATGAGTAAGTGTTTGATATAGATTATTCAACCGAATAAGAGCTGAACTCGAGAATTTCGACAGTTCAGAGATTTAATCAGAATGTTCAGAACTTAAATTCGATAATCAGAGCAAAACATCGATCAGAGTAGCAGATATGTGATTTTGTTACTATATGAGAATGATTATCTTGTGATGTCAAATGTTTCAGAATTGTACAACAGGATTTGATATCGACAATCAGAACCGAATACCAGGTAGGTATTTTTCTTTAATTTATATTATTAACTGATTGTTTATACCAAATAGTTCGAATTGGAAATGACAGATAGGGTCAGAAGCGCACAGAAATGGATTCAGTAGTCGTTCAGGTAACAGAAAGTATATGATAATTCGAACAGATAGTTTTGATATAGACCGATTAAATCAGTTATGGCAGAATTTATGCTGAAATGTTGGCAGAATTGTACTGAAATGTCTGAACCGCCAATAAATGAAGATAGAAAGATAGAGATCAGAAGATTTATTACAGAATTTGTATATTCTGAATTGACATGGGGAGTATAATTCGATGAATTTCGTAATGAGATCACTATAATACTTTCCAGATTGTGATATGATATGATTGTGATTGACAGATTGTTCAATCTATATCTATTAGTTTGTACAAAATGACGTACAAACATGACCAGATGACAAAGATCGATGTCAAAGAAATAGTCAGATTGATCAGAATGTGGGAGTAGATTATATCAGATTTTGGATTTTGATTGAGTTTGTAATTGTGGCAGAATATACCATGAACTCATTCATATATTATCCACCGACTGACAGATAGCCAGATTGTACTATCCGGATATTGAGAGATATCCAGGGAGTGGCAGTGCTGGGTGCTAGCACCAGTTGATATGACATATTGTCGCTGTGTGAATTATTGTAAGATTATAGTTATCAGATAACCAGATGGATAATGAAATAGTTACAGACGATATATTGTACAGTGAGTACTGCAGATTTCTTTGGTATAAGAATAATATCTCGGAGATACCTGAGATAAGATTTGATACGGTCAGAGATATGACAAAGAAAATGTAGCTAATTCAGAAGAGAATGAAGATAGCTCAGACCAGACAGACTTAATACGCCAACGTCGGATGATGACGATTGGTATTTGGGGCCGATGATTTAATATATCCTTGACTGGGATAAACAGATTTGATATCAGCTAATGATATTTATTTGGTATGAGCTGTTGATTGGTGTATACGGATATTGTATAGCCAGTAGTTTGCGATTGATTCGATTAAAATGATTTCGAGTGGTATTATGATTTTATGCTTCTTGAATGACTACTCCGGTCTGGAATCAGAGATCCGTGAAAGGAAGAAAATTTAGAACGGAGAATATTCTACTGTTGCATATACAGTAAAGTCGACAGAGCATTAGAAATATTCCTTGAAAGATAGAATCTGATATGAGATTAAGATTTCAGAATGGATTCATTGAGATGAGTTTTTGATTTAAACTCTGTATACATTGCTTCTGATATGTCGGAATTGATTACTTGCGATTTCAAGGACGAAATCATTTCTTAGAGGGGGAGAAACGTAAGGCTTGAGATTTATTAGTCTTCATTGATGTGATATTCGGAAGATATGAGTATGCATGACATGTAATGAGAAGCACTAAATGAGATTATGAAGTGTTGCATAAAGTCTAGACCGCACCCGCGCTACGAACAAGACCGCACCCGCGGTTGATGGACAGAGAGTTGGAGATTATTTACAGAAGTGACACCGCACCCGCGGTGAAGAAGTACCGCACCCGCGGTGCATAGACAGTAGGGTATGAAAGTTGCTACTGGAGACTGAGCGCACCCGCGGTTCTACTACAGTAGAGGCAGCGCACCCGCGGTGCAAGAGCGCACCCGCAGTCGCTGTTTCTGAAATTTTGAAATATTCTTACGCCTTTTGTGAGAAATCCGTCCGTCTGTTTTTGAATCCGAATTCAGTACTGTGTTCCTATCGACGCAGGCTACAACTGGACGTAAGTTTTGTTACTTTTAGACATGATTTGAATTTATGATATTGTCAGAATTGAATACGAATCAGATATGATGTTTATGCTACAATAGACATTGTATAATTGAAGTCAGATTAAAGAATAGATTGGTTATGCAATTTTTATGATTTTCGAAAGATATTGATTGAGATTTGAAATCAGAGTTGTGTTGTTACTGATTTTGAATATACCGATATTGAAATTATGAGTTGTACTCGTATTGATTATGAATTCTTGTACTATATTTGTGATGTTGGGATTGACGAGATTATCGAGATTTCATTGTTATGCCGTTGAAACATCAGTTGATTTAGATTGATCAGATTCAGTAATGGTCTCGAGTGTATCGTGATATCGTTTATATGAATTAGATTGTATCTTGTTCAGATATGGATCATATTATATACTGAATTGAGTATTGATCAGAACATGTTTTGAATCGAATTATAAACTGATATTGTATTTATGCAATTGTCATTGCCAGACTGGTTATGAACAGATTGGAATACAAGACTTCGTCTTCGTCAGACCGGGAAGACAAATGTATAATTCATGTGAATTCGGGAGATACGACTCGAATCAAACTTTGTTGGAGTTTCCCTAAATCACATACTAGATTTATTATTTATATTGGATTATGATTATGTCTTGTTTATAGATTTATATTCAAGCATTTGACATAGGAGAGTCATTGGCAGACTTGCTAAACTAGACATTCGGTGGTATCGACGCTTCGGATCAGATTCAATCCGTTTGTAGACATTCGATACAGACAGGACTGAAGTCTAGGAATAAGACGTACAGTTACCCCGATTGGGAGGGTAGGTGACAGACAGTGATGTCTTATTCACATCGGGATCCCTAGAGTAGAGTTGAGTCGAGTCAAGATATGAATTGAATTGAGTTGCATGCTTATTTTATTTTGATTTTAGAGATTATGGAATCTATTGTTACTGCATGCTTATTTTGATTTGGTTTCCTAGACTATGAAACATATTGCTATGAATTTTATGCATGATAATATGCTTTATGATTTATATTGTGTATATACATGTATACATGTTTTATACTGGGATTTATTCTCACCGGAGTTTCCGGCTGTTGTCTTGTTTTTTATGTGTGCATGACAACAGGTGGGACAGGATCGGGGTCAAGAGGATGATGAGAGATCAAGATTAGAGTGGTGATTCCGGACTTGGATGTAGACTTGGTTTAATACTGGAAACTAGTAGTTGAACCTTAGACTAGTTTGAATAATTGTTGTACGTTATTGTACTTTTATACTGAGATGTATATTAGTTAAATTCCATTACGTTCCGCGCTTATATTTTAAAAAGAATAATTTTTAGACCCTGTTTATCTTAATTGATAATTAAACCCCAAAGATGATTAGCGTCCGGGTCCCCACATAAAATCTACCTCTCGAGCTGGAGGTAACCCGGGAATCTCGTCGGGGAATACATCGGCAAACTCCCGTACCACTGGCAGATTTGCCAATGACGGACTCGGTTTCAGTAGATCTACTGAATATATAAGGAACCCCTCTGCTCCTTTCTGCAACAATTGACTCATAGACAACATAGATATCAAGGAAATCCGAACTCTGGAACCCTTACCGTAGAATTTCCACTCATCAGCCATCTCTGGTCTGAATCTGACAATCTTCTGGAAACAATCTACAGTGGCTCTGTACTTGGTTAACATATCGATACCGACAATACAGTCAAAATCAGAAAATCCAAGTACAATGCAATCTAAGTTAATCTCATGACCCTCGAACTGTAGCATACAATGTCTAACCGAAGTCACGGATATAAGACCACTTCCCAACGGAGAAGAAATAGACACTACCACAGATAATGACTCGACAAGCAAAGCATGCATCAATGCAAAGCGCTCAGAAATGAATGTATGAGATGCACATGTATCTATCAATACATAAGCAAGATAGCCGCAAAGAAAACAGTTACCTCCTATCACATCATCTGGTGCATCTTGGGCCTGCTCTTCTGTCAGTGCAAATACTCGAGCCTGCTGCCTGGGAGGTTGGCTCACTGTCTGGCTACCTATGGCTATGGGCTGGGTCTGTGTAAGGGTCGGCTGAAAGGAATGAACAGATGATGCTTGCCTCTCAGGCTGAGATGCTGTACCAGATGCTCCTACACTCTGAGCTTGCTGTACCCCTTTCTGTGGACAGACTCTGGCGATGTTACCTTGCTGTTTGTAGATATTGCAACGACCCATCACACCCTGACACTGCTCAGTGGCATGTCGGCCTCCACAAGAACTGCAATACACACCTGTATACTCTGTACTTTGGCCAGGACCTCTCTGTCGGGATCCACTGGAGCTCGATGAACTGCTCCCTGACCTCTTGAACTGTTTGCCCTTTGCTTTCAACTGGTCTTTCCTCCCGCTGCTGTTACCACTGCTCTCAAATCTGGGATGGGTTGAACTGACGGTGGGGGCGATCTACGAGTCGGAGCGACATAGGAAGTGCTTCGTTGCCTAAGCAATCCAGCTTCAGCCCCCTTGGCACGGTTCAATGCATCAGCAAAGCTGTTCGGTCTACCGGTATTCACCAAGGTAAAGATATCAGGATTCAATCCATTGATAAACTGATCTGCAATGGCCTCGTCATTTTCTGCCACGTGAGGAGCAAATCGAATCAATGTCGAAAACTTAGCAACACATTCTTTGATATTCAGTTGTCCCTGTCTCAAATTTACAAACTCAGCACCTTTATCTTTTCGGTAGGACATGGGAAAAAAGCGTTGATAAAACTCTGCTTTAAAAACTTTCCAGGTAATTTCTGTGCCACGATGTTCCAATGCTTTTTTCGTGGTAAGCCACCATTTCTTCCCAACTTCTTGCAATTAATGCCCAATGAGTTTAACTCGTCGCTCGTCAGTGTAGTCAAGAGACTCAAATAGCATTTCGATGTCATCGAGCCAACTTTCACACTCAACTGAATTTTCTGTGCCCTTCAGTGTCGGTGGTCGAAACGACTGAAACCTTTTCAGCAAAGTCTCCATCGGTGTAGCGGTCACATCCATTGGATCATTGGAAGTACTGCCCTGTTCTGGTGCTCGACCGGCAACTGGTTGCGGTACTCGTAGAGGAGGCATATCTGATTATCAAACTGATTAGTACACAATCTATACAATCTGTCTCAGTCCTCCTCTGATCATATACCTCTGATCCAGAATCGGTTTTGATTCAGTCTTTGCAAGTACATGCTGTAATCAACTCAGATAACAATACAACATGTAAAAGTGAAAGCAATAAATCATGCTAGCTCAGTAAAAGCCAGGAAGAAAATTCAATCTACCCCCGCTCATTCTATTCTATCTCAATCTAAAAGATCTATCGCTCTGATACCACCTATTGTGGGGACCCGGGCTCTAACTCAATTGTCTTTGAGACTAATTGGATCTTTGCTAGAAAATGTGGGTCAAAATTTTGCTTTTAATATCAAAACAATGGTATATAAATCATATACAAGCGACATCTTTATTTAATTTCAATAAAAGCAAGTACATGTCTTGTTTACTTACATAATTATACAAACTAGTGTTTAGAACACATTACATATCAAATGTAAACACTCCTAGCTCATCTGCTACGCCCGTAATCTCCACGCTATCTCAATCTCTCATCTTTGTCTCGACCCTGATCCTGTCTCACCTGTTGTGTAACGCCCCAAAAATTTAAAAGTCCACGCGAACCACATGCACGCAAGTTATTAAATTCTCTTGTATTTTAATTAAATGTTTTTATTACATTAATTAATTATGTTGTGCATATTTACATGTTTAAAATATATTGTTGTACATAGTTGCATTTAAATATATTTTTAAAGGTTATTCGAGTTGCGATCGAGGAACGGAGACCGATGGCTGAAAATAGAAAAATGCTTTTATTAAATAATTATTTTTAATTATTAAAATTGAGGGGATGCTTTTTCTTATTTTTAAAAATATGAGATTTTGAGGTGATTTTATACGCTGGGACGTAATTTTTATCGGTGTTGGATTTTAGTAAAAATGCAAACGTTTTGGCAACCCGGCTAATAAATTCACAAACTTTTCTACTCAAAATAATTTAAAATATTTTTTATTAAACACTAATGGGCTTTGTGGGCCTAATTAAATTTCCTAATGGGCCCAAACTTTTGATTAGTGTTTTAATTCTTATTTAAACCTAAACCTACCCCATAATCTCAAGAAAACTCACGCCCACACACCCCAACAATTTACAAACTCTCCCCTCAACACCAAATACACGATACACACAAAGACATCAAAATTTGCAAGGATTTTCAAGCCATCGTTTTCTCGTCGTCGTTCTTCAATCATCAACGAAAAATCGTGCGTTTAAAACGCAAAGGCACGCCATATTCTCCCTTTTACTCATCATTCACACCATAGTAATTTTTAAAATTAGTTTGCATGGAAAACAAGGGGTAACTTGTGATATTCACGTTCTTTTCATGTGTTGGTTGTTTTTGGCTTGTTTTTGATTCCATATTCATGTTATTATGTGGTTTTGAGGGCTGCCATGTTAGGAGTACAATCAAGGGGGTTTACTTGAAGCATTAGGGTCATAAAACTCAACCATAACACAGCACACGATCAAGGGAAATAAGCTGAACCACTTTTCTGTCAAGGGGGATGAGGGGCTCGTCTTTTTGAGTTGGGTTGCTTGGCTGGTGTTCGGTTGGGACCATGGCTTGGCTAGGGTCAGTGAGGGGCCAGAGGGAGAGTCCTAGCCATGCTAGGACTCGAAATCCAGGTGCTGGGTGGAGTCCTTGCCAACAAGGACTCCACCCGAGAATAAGCTGTGAAAGTTGCGCAGGTTGGCAGCAGCTTGTGCAGGCTTGTGGCTTGGCCAGGGGCTTTGGGGCTGGGCTAGGTTAGGTCCTTAGGGTCCTAGGAAGGTGCTTGAGGGGATGGTTCAAGGGTTGGCTTGGTGGTTGGGGCCCTAGCAGCAAAAAACGTGGGCAACGTGAGTTGGCAGCAAGGGGGCTGCCTGAGGTTGCTGTCAGCTTCATGGGTTCGCTGATCGGGTTTAGGGGCTTGGGCTGGTCTGGGTCGAGTTTAGGTGTGGTCCAGGGATGGTCAGGGTTAGGTGGGTTCGGTGGTTAAGGGTTGGAAGAAGTCCTAGACTAGTTAGGAACTCTTTTGTTCAAAGACACTAACACACGCACACAAGCATGCAATCGGGCCTTCTGTCCAGCAAGTTTTGAGCGGGCCAGGGCCGGGTTTTTGGGCTGGGCTTGCACAGTAGGGTCCCTAGGTGGGTTGGCTAGGTTTTGGTTCGAGGTGGCTCGGGCGTGGCTCGAGTATTTTGGGAGATGGCTCGGGTGGTTCCCTTAGGTGTCATATTTCGAAATTAAAGAACTAAAAATGAATCCAAGGTCCACGAGGGTGGCTCATGACTTGGAAGGGTAGAATAAATCATAAAAAGGTTATGTTAAAAATTTTGGATCAAAATAACGAGTTTTGGAATTATTCGGAATTTAATCGTCGCACGAAACACTAATTAACGTATTAATTGAAACGCCTAGTTTTAAACTTTATAAAACTATGAAAAATTAGGTTTAAGCTCAAATAATTATTATAAGTCTAAGTTTTTAATTTGAGAAATTTATATCAATATTGGGTTTAATTCGGGATTAAAACGTGTTAATACGTCTTATTTAAAAATTAAATCAAAAGTCCTCGATTTAAGCTAAGTAAAAATGTGAGAAAATTCATGTAGGCTTAAATAATTATTTGGGACATTTTAGAGTCAATGAATTCAAGGAAAAGTCAAAAACGAGAAATTATACGTCCAGGGGTAAAACAGTCATTTTACACATAGAAATTAGTAAACGTCATGGCAGTACCCTAAATGCTGTTTTTATGATATTATGATTATTTTTAAATGTTTATGATGTATCTATGATTAAATTATGATTTTTAAATGTCTAAGAGATTTTTATGATTTAAGGAAGACATTTAAAAGACATGTTGCATGCTTGGTTTCGAAAACAAAATGTTATGTTATGCATGATTTTTATAAAGTGATGTGAATGAAAAATGTTGAAGGAAGTGAAGTTATTGTGACTAATTCGTTGATAATGGCGACGTCGTGAGGGTTATGGTCCCAGTGGGACCTCGACGATCGTGTTTCCATTATTGCGAATATGAGGTTATGAGGTTTGAGGAAGAATGGGAATATCGTGAGGAGAAAAGGCCCCAGAGGGAGCCCATTTATGGGAGAAGGCCCCAGAGGGTGCCCCAACGATCGTATTTTTATTCGATCATGTTAGGCCAAGGCTCAGTTGACCGGTGAGAGTGTCGCTGATGTCCCCGCCGCCCAGTACTGTGGTTTTATGTAGATGGATCCATCGTCATGTCATGCCATGTCATGTCAGGAAAGTCACAATTAACAATCTGAATTCAACAAAGGAAAAAAAAGGAATTGTTCATGATTATGTTTAAGGTTTTATGTCATGTCATGTTGAGGAAAAGGAAATTCATGTCTGCATGTCATGAAAATGTTTATGTTTAAAGTTTTATGCATCATGAAAATGTTTACGAAAATGTTTATGTTTATGAATCTTCATAAAAACGATAATTTAAGTACAAGTATTTTTCGCCGTTATATGTTGACTGTATTACGTATTACTCGTTATCAAGATTATGGTGTGTTGAGTCTTTAGACTCACTAGGTGTGATGGATGCAGGTGAGTTTGAGGGAGGACTTGACGGGTGATTTGACTGGACTGAAGGCGCACACAACCCGAGGACCAGCGCTTCTACTTTTTCCGCATTATGACTTTTGACTCATGCTTTATGATTAAAGATTTTTAAGATTATTTATTTATTCATTTGAGAGATTTTGAGAGGTTTAGTATGGGCTATTCTTTTCAAATTATTACTTTTTAGGTTTGGTAAAACAGTAGACGATTTCATTTTATGACTAGTGCACTTGATTTTAAAAATGCTAGTGGGGGATGTTTTTATATGCAAAATATTTTATAAATATATTTATATGTGAGGGCCGAAAATTAGAAAAAAAAAATTTGTAATACTTTTAAAGCAATAAAAAGGGCAGGACGTTTCATGTTTGTCATGCACAAATACAGACACAACAACAGCCGGGAACTCCAGTGAAAATAAATCCCAGTATAAAACATGTATACATGCATGTCATGCAATTTCATACAAAATCATAACACATAATTCAGTAATTATGACACATTAATGAATACAGATAAAACAATTCGACTCTTAATCTTTAACTCGACTCATATCTAAATCTAGGGATCCCGGTGTGAATAAGACGTAACAAGTCTCCCACCTACTCTCCCAATCGTGGTGGCGGTACGTCTTATTCCTAGACTTTGGTCCTGTCTGTATCGAATATCTACAATCGGAGTTGATCTTCTCCTATGCCTCGATACCACCGAACGTCTAGAAACTTGGCCTATCTGCCGATGACTCTCCTATCTCAGTACATGTATATAAATCAATATAAAGTACAAACATAACAAGTATGTGATTTTGGGAAACTCAAACCGAATCTGATTCAAGTTATTCTTCCCGACTCGACATTGAATTATACCTTCTTGTCGTACACTCTTTGTCGAGATCGAAGTCTATATCTGTCGAAGCTTGTCTATACCAATCTGAAATGGCAATGTTGAGATATACCATATCAATCTACAACTCAAGCCAATACATATACTAATAAATAATAAATCTCGATACATTTCGACGGCATAACGGCGTAGTTTCTCGATACCGATCAACGCAAATAACGTCAATCACTAACAATAATTCACATATCCATCTTAACAAGTCAAAATCCTCAAGAATAAAATGTACCATGCTGAAATCTGCATATTCTCAATCACAATACATGCTGAAAATAATAATAACCGCATAACGTATCCGTTTCTCGATCCGGTTGTGAATACAAGTTCCCAATCATCATAAGAACATATAATAGGAATCAAAATCTGATTTCCCCAACATCTCAACTTCAAATCATGCTGAAATGTAACAATACTTACATCCTTGGGTAGCCCTTGATGAGAGGAGCAAGAATCTATGCTTGGATTGAAGTTTGGATGATTAGGTGTTGCACAAGCTCAATTCTAGGATGGAAGGAACCTTGAACTTGACAGAGGAAATTCTCTCGGTTCTGCCTGCTGGAGAGATGAAGAATGGAAGACAACACATGATATTGCATGTCCAAGGGCAAGTGTCTTATTTTTCATCCAACACGTCTTACCGCGGGTGCGCTCCCCTTTAGACCGCGGGTGCGCTAAACTCACGGCATCCCATCCAAAATTCTAGAACAGAGACCGCTGGTGCGCTGGGTTTTGTACTGCAGGTGCGCTAACCCTACTGTCGCATTACCGCGGGTGCGGTCGATATTATGTCGCGGGTGCGCTAGCTCTTGTATTCAACAATACACCCTACTGCCCCAACCGCAGGTGCAGTGTACTTCTTGGCGCGGTTGCGGTCAACACTTCATAATTTCGTTTTATCAACCTACAATCTCGGCCATTACAGTTTTACTGCTTATATGTCATTTGTCAATTAATTTCTGTTATATATGAGTTCTTAATTTCTAACTGATGTCAGTTTGTTATTTGTCAACTATTATGTTCAGTTCATGATTTATTTATCAACTGTTGAGATTAACTTTTGCAGGAAGATAAAAGACAAAGATAAACTGATAAACATTTTATTCGTTGAAAGAAATAAGCACAAAGTACATCGAAATATTCTTCCTCAATAGCAGACCTCCACTTGGCCAACCAACCGGTTAAACCTCTAGTGGAAGTCTTAATGTGACGTACCGTAATTTTACTACTTAAAATTTGCGGAAAAATTAAAAATTTTCTTAAATATAAACATCCATACGGTCTTCAACTCATCGTTTATAAACATTTATATATTTGAAATCATCCATCACCAATAAAAATTTTGATGAAAGAAAAGCTGGCTCAAAACATCTCGTACCAAAACATAAAATCAAAGTATCAATACTTTCATGCTTAAAATCTTAAAATAACGTGGGCGGTCCTCGGGTCTAGCCTTCCGCTCAGTCCAAGCCTGCTCCTTGGTCCCCACCCCTCGTCTCATCATGATCATCCTCACCTGCATCGATCAAGTCGAGTGAGTCTAAAGACTCAACACGTATAAACTGGAAGTAACGAGTAATACGTAATAAAACCACATGCAACTTCAAAATAGGGCGTACATACTTAAACTTGAACTTGTAATAAACTTGAACTTACATACATAACATAGACGTGCCATATCGTGAAACTTTTCATGACATGCTTGCATACTTGAACATACTTGAACATACATAACTTCATCATTTTGCGTAGAAAATGTTTCAAAGCTAGTGACCCATAACATAATCTCCTGATCAGACTAAACCACAGTACTGGGCTGACAAGGACGTATCCACTGCCACATACATGAGATCCCCGTTCATAATTTAACGGGCTGATTGGTCCACGTTCATGATTTAACGCTTTCCAATCACGATCTAAACCCGTTCATGATTTGACGGGGTGGAGAGGTCCTCGGCCACGTTCACCGAGTTCCAAACCCATTCATAAATTGGTCACAAGACATTTAGCATATCTCAAAATTTTAAAATATTTTCTTTGCACGTCGAACATACTTACTTGGTGTTGAGGGATTCGTTGGACTTCGATCGGGGTCGTTGCTGCAACATACTAACGTGAATTCATAAGCTTAACGGGTGTAACTTAAACGTAACAGTCAAGCTTACCCACGAGTTCATACATTTCTTAGGACGTTCTAAAATTCCTGTGACTCGACATTGTTAAACATTGCACTAAACCAAGACATCAAACCTCAAAGCATACCATAATATTCCCCAAAACTCAAGTACACGGACCCCGTGCCCAGGTCCGGCTACGGGTCCGTCTGGGTGCGGTAGAATGACTCGTGAAGAAAAGGGAAGGCACGGACCCCGTGCTGAGGTCTAGGTGAGGGTCCGTGTAGGTGCGCAAAAGTGAAACTTGGGAAGAAGTGAGGACACGGACCCCGTGTCTGGGATTGTCAGAGGGTTCGTGTAAACTCGTTTGGTTGACACTTCAAAGGAAGACAAAGGCACGGACCCCGTGTCAGGGTCCGTGTATGGATCCGTGTGGCCTCGACTTTTCTGAACCTGCGAGGAAAGCTTACGAAATGTCTATTTTCCCAAACGAACAACTAATGGAACGAAATTAAACACCTGGAGACCATCCTAAGACACCATAGCATTGAACTAAACTCGTACGAACGCCCCAAAAATGACGACGTCCACCCAACGACACATAAAACCCGAAAACACGGCAATTGACAAAAAATCTTTTCTTACGACTCCTAATCAATTAAAGATCCTAAAAACATGAAACAAAACCTCAAATATACTCCAACATCATTACCAGAGTTACCTATACGCAGCAATGATCACCCGTCGATCCCCAACGAAGCCTGCAACAAATAACTTCAAGAACACAATTTACTTAAAATTCGCAGTTTGAGCAGTCCCACGAAAAACGCCATAACTCACTCAATTTTCGTATAAAAATTTCGAATATTATATCAAATCAAAGGTATCAAAAAGTTCTACGTTTTTTGCATTGAATGTTTTCCCAAAATCTTGACCGAAAATTCGCAGTTTTAATAAGAACAGTAAAACGTGATTTAGATCTAAAACTTTTCCTTCAAAATCTATCCAAACAAATAACCGCTCAAACTATGAACAAAATACATGAATTTTCACGCGTAAAACAACGCAACACATAATATGACATGATCGACGTAGCAAAAGAGAGATTATACGTGCCTTTTGATGATAAACTTTACCGAATCGGCGATATCGAAGCGGAGAAAGAAGCGAGGTTGATCCGGAACGATGGTGGCTCGATTATCTTGAAATAAAATTGCCGAAAACTTGCTGGAAAATAAAGGGGAAGGGGGCGGCTGCTTCTTAGATGGAGAACCCTAGGTTTCCTATCTTTAAAAATCTGAAAACATGAATGTGTAGATGTGTTGTGTGTTTTAGTGTGTGTAAAAAGGTGTAAGTGTGTGTGTGTTTTTAATTAGGAGGAATTAGTGCTAAATTAACTAAATTAAATACTAATCAAAAGTTAAAACACACTAATTTAATCAAACTCCCCATTTAAAATGCTTACACACTAATTTTAAAAGTTCCAAACTCTTAAATTACTAAATACATAAAGAAGGTTTTAAATTGCTCAAACTAAATAAATTATTTAAAATGCCTCATCCTTGACTTAAATAAAATACCGTCTTTTGAAATTGCCAAAAATCGTCACCGGTTCTTTTCCTGAATCCTGCCTCGGATAATCGCCCGAAACATGAAACTCGTAAAACATTTTAACGTGCATCACATAAACATGAATAATTTAAAATAATGTATTTTCATAAATTATGCATGGCTAAAACTCATTTAAAATTAGTTAAACGATTTAAAGATTAAACGAATGCATGGGTTATACGCGTACTGAATTTGGGCACTATAGTTCCTCCCCCACTTATATAAATTTCGTGCTCGAAATTAAATCTTACCAAACAACTCCGGGTAGCGAATCCTCGTGTCCGCTTCTGACTCCCAAGTGGCCTCTTCTACTGATTGGTTCAGCCACTGGACTTTGACTAGCTTAGTCACTTTGTTCCGGAGTCTGCGCTCCTGTCTGTCTAGGATTTGAATCGGTCGCTTCTCATACGACAGGTCTAGAGCAAGCTGTAACGGCTCATAGCTCAGAATATGCGAAGGATTGACTAGATATTTCCTCAGCATAGAGAAGTGGAACACATCGTGTACCCCGGCCAGATTCGGCGGAAGGGCTACACGGTAAGCTACTGTCCAAACTCTGTCCAGAATCTCGAACGGTCCAATAAATCTCGGACTCATCTTGCCTCTCTTCCCAAATCTCATTACACCCTTCATAGGTGCAATCTTAACGAATACGTGATCACCAATGGCAAACTCGAGATCTCTCCTCCTCTTATCAGTATAGCTCTTCTGACGGCTTTGGGCAGTCTTCATTCTGTCACGAATCTTGACCACCACATTTGCAGTTTGCTGAACTATCTCTGGACCAAGATCTGCTCTCTCACCAACTTCATCCCAATGAACTAGTGACCTGCACTTTCTTCTATACAAAGCCTCATTGGGAGCCATACCTATAGATGATTGGAAACTGTTGTTGTAGGTAAACTCCACTAGAGGTATCTTAGACTCCCAAGTCCCCTGAAAATCAATCATACAGGCTCTCAGCAAATCCTCTAAAATCTGAATCACTCGCTCAGACTGACCATCTGTCTGCGGGTGAAAAGCTGTACTGAACAGCAACTTTGTCCCCATGGCTTCATGTAAGCTCTTCCAGAAGGACGACGTAAACCTCGGGTCCCTGTCGGACACAATCGAAACTGGGAACCCATGTAAACGGACTATCTCCCTGATATAAAGCTCCGCGTACTGCATCATGGAAAAATCGTCTTCACTGGCAAAAAGTTCGCTGACATCGTTAGTCCATCCACAATAACCCAAATGGCATTAAAGCCTCTGACTGATCTAGGCAATCCAACGACGAAGTCCATCGTGATGTTCTCCCATTTCCACTCTAGGATTGGGAGTGGCTTAAGCATCCCTGCTGGCCTCTGATATTCAGCTTTCACTTGCTGACAAGTAAGACATTCTGATACGAATCTGCGGATGTCTCTCTTCATCCCCGGCCACCAATACAGAATCTGCAAGTCATTGTACATTTTGGTACCTCCTAGGTGAATAGAATACGGAGATGCATGTGTCTCCGTCAGAATATCCTGTCTGATCGAATAAACACTATGCACCCATATTCTACCTCTGTATCTCACAATACCATCTGACACTGTGTACAGTAGACTGCCCTTGGCTTCATCCTTCAGTCTCCATTTCTGCAACTGCTCATCTAAAGACTGGCCTGTCTGGATACGGTCTAGCAGAGAAGACTGGACTGTGAGATTAGACAGCCTTGGTGCTCTGCCCTTATGGTAAACTTCCAAACCAAACCTCTGAATCTCAGACTGAAGAGGTCTCTGCACTGATAACTGAGCTATGACTGCAACCTTTCTGCTCAATGCATCTGCCACAACATTAGCTTTTCCCGGATGATAGCTAATTTTGCAATCATAGTCTTTCACCATTTCCAACCACCGTCTTTGCCTCATGTTCAGCTCATTCTGCGTGAAGAAATATTTCAGACTTTTGTGATCAGTGAAAATCTGACACTTCTCGCCATACAAGTAGTGTCTCCAAATCTTGAACGCAAAGACGACTGCGGCTAATTCAAGATCATACGTCGGATAGTTCTTCTCATGCACTTTCTACTGCCTGGAAGCATAAGCTATAACCCGACCTTGCTGCATCAACACTGCGCCTAATCCGAGCTTAGATGCATCGGTATAAAGCACAAATTCACCCTGCCCTGTCGGCATGGCTAGCACTGGCGCCGAAATAAGAGCTTGCTTCAAAGTATCAAAGCTCTTCTGACATTCATCACTCCACACGAATTTAGCATTCTTCTTGGTCAGTGAAGTGAGTGGCACTGCTATGGATGAAAATCCCCAAATGAACTTACGGTAGTAACCGGCTAAACCCAGAAAACTGCGGATATCTAATGCATTCTTTGGCTCAACCCATTCCTTAACGGCTGCTACCTTGGCTGGATTCACTTCAATACCACTGCTAGACAATATATGCCCCAAAAATGCTACTTTCTCCAACCAAAATTCGCACTTACTGAACTTCGCAAACAACTTGCGACTCTGCAAAACCTGCAACACTGTCCTCAAATGCTGGCTATGCTCCTCATGGATCTTCGAGTAAATGAGAATATCGTCAATGAATACTATGACGAACTGATCAAGCTAAGGCTGAAATACTCGGTTCATGAGGTCCATGAAAATTGCTGGAGCATTCGTCAGTCCAAACGGCATCACTTAGAACTGTAATGCCCATGCCTGGTTCTGAAGGTCGTCTAGTGAACGTCTGCATCCTTAACCTTCAACTGGTGATACCCTGATCGAAGATCTATCTTAGAGAACACTGTAGCTCCCTGCAACTGATCAAACAAGTCCTCGATTCTAGGAAGTGGGTACTTTATCGTTACCTTGTTCAATTCTCGATAATCGATGCACAACCTCATACTCCCATCCTTCTTCTTTACAAAAAGCACTGGTGTGCCCCAAGGCGAGCAACTAGGGCGGATAAATTCCTTGTCGAGAAGCTCCTGAATCTGCTGCTTGAGTTCTAACATTTCAGTTGGAGCTAATCGGTACGGTGCCTTAGAGATTGGCACAGTGCCTAGCATAAGATCTATTGCAAACTCCACCTTTCTCTCTGGTGGAAGACCTGTGACGTCATCAGGAAAGACGTCTGGGAAGTCTCTGAATACTGGCACCTCTGATAAAGACGGAGTGGGTATGTCAGGTGCAAAAATGATGTTGGCCAAGAACGCCTGACACTCCTTAGAAATAAGTCTCCGTGCCTGCATGCAGGAGATCATGCGCGGGAAACTCCTCCATCTGGCTGGCTCAAAAAGAAACTGTTCCATGCCCTGCGGTCTAACCAATACTGACCTCTTCTGAAAATCAATCAAAACTCTGTTCTTTGTCAGCCAGTCCATTCCCAAAATAATGTCGAACTCTGGCATCGGCAAGACGATCAAATCAGCATACACCAGGTGGCCGTGCAATTCTAGATCAATGTCTCTAACCACACTAGTAGCTGACAGTTCTTCCATTGATGGGACTGTCACGGAATAATTCACGTCAAGTCCAATGGTCTTGATATCCAAGTGACTAGCAAATGTTTCCGAAATAAAAGAATGGGTGGCTCCTGAATCTATCAAGGCCTGAGTGGCTATTCTCTTAATGAAAATATTTCCTGAGAGACGATAGCACACACAAAACTTTCATTCCCAAAAATTCTAACATTAACCTCAAACATAGCAGAAAATTTACTATCCCAAATCACTCAAAATATTGCTAGCACCTTAATAATTCCAAATAAAATTCCACATACAAGGCAAAATTAATACTGAGCTTAGGTAGAAAATTTACCTGTCAGTAAAGTCGTGTCTGGGTTCGCCTCTTGTGCGTGCATGGCAAACACTCTGCCCTGAGTTGGCTGCTTCCACTGTGGGCACTCTTTCAGCATGTGGTCAGTAGCTCCACATTTAAAACATTTCCCGGATCCCCATAAGCACTGTCCGGGATGCTGGCGATTGCACTTCTGACACACTGGGAAATTACCAGGCTTTTGAGGCGCCCCCTGTTGTTGAATCAGACCATTGCCCTTTGGTGGTCCCTGATAAGGTTTCTTCCCTGGTGGCCCCTGATACTGTTTATTAAATTGGGTCCTCTGATGCAGCTGCTGCTGTTGTTGCGGTGGTGCCTGATAGGGCCTCTTGCCCTGTCTGTCCGCCTCTATGTCTCTCTGGTCTTGTTCTGCCGCCAAAGCTTTAGACACGGCAATTGCATAAGTAGTAGGTCCAGCTACCCTCACATCACGGCGCAAGATCGGCCGCAAACGATCCATAAAATGCCTCAGCTTACTCTGGGCATCATTAGCTATCAGGGGTACGAAATGACACCCCCTCTCAAACTTTCTCACAAAGTCTGCCACGCTGCAATCCCCCTGCCTCAGTGTCATAAATTCCCTGGTCAGGCGGGAGCGTACTTCCTCAGTGAACTACTTGGCGAAGAACGCTTCCTTGAATCCAGTCCAAGACAGAGTCGGCAAATTAATTGCCACCGACGCACTGTCCCACCAACGTCTGGCATCGCCTACTAAGAGGAATATGGCACAACGGACTCGGTTTGCATCCTGCAGCTCCATGTAGTCAAAAATCACTTCGATGGACTTAATCCATCCCTCTGCCACCATCGGGTCAGTAGATCCCGAAAACTCCTTAGGATTCATCCTCTGGAACCTATCATACATCGGCTCTGGTCTGGGCCTTGCCCCTGCATTCGCTGCAGCCTGGTTCCCTGCAAACTGCGCGAAGAACTGCGTCATACCTGCAAGCATCTGTGCCTGCATGTCTGGAGGTGGGGGTGGAGGTGGAGGAGCGTCTCTCCTCTCCTCCCGAGCTTCTCTATCCTCGTCCCTTGCTTCACGGTCAACCACACGTCTAGGAGGCATATTGTTCAAATAATTTACCCAACACGTAAACCCAATATGCATGGACATGATATAAATGACCTCAGATGCACGTACTACAACTTGAAAATATGCACATGCCGAAATCAGAACTTAATTCTTACTACATAGCATGAATTTGAAACTTTAAAACTTACAGACCTGAGGTGTGACTTCGTGAGCTTCTTGCAACTTGCAGTAGGCATAACCCTTTACAGGAACCTCGCTCTGATACCAACTGTGACGTACCGTACTTTTACTACTTAAAATTTGCGGAAAAATTAAAAATTTTCTTAAATATAAACATCCATACGGTCGTCAACTCATCGGTCATAAAAATTTATATCTTTGAAATCATCCATCACCAATAAAAATTTTGCTGGAAGAAAAGCTGGCTCAAAACATCTTGTACCAAAACATAAAATCAGAGTATCAATATTTTCATGCTTAAAATCTTAAAATAACGTGGGCGGTCCTCGGGTCTAGCCTTCCGCTCAGTCCAAGCCTGCTTCTTGGTCCCCACCCCTCGTCTCATCATGATCATCCTCACCTGCATCGTTCAAGTCTAGTGAGTCTAAAGACTCAAAATGTATAAACTGGAAGTAACGACTAATATATAATAAAACCACATGCAACTTCAAAATAGGGCGTACATACTTAAACTTGAACTTGTAATAAACTTGAACGTACATACATAACATAGACGTGCCATATCGTGAAACTTTTCAATGACATGCTTGCATACTTGAACATACTTGAACATACATAACTTCATCATTTTGCGTAGAGAATGTTTCAAAGCTAGTGACCCATTACATAATCGCCTGATCAGACTAAACCACAGTACTTGGCTGACAGGGACGTATCCACTGCCACATACATGAGATCCCCGTTCATAATTTAACGGACTGATTGGTGCACGTTAATGATTTAACGCTTTCCAATCACGATCTAAACTCGTTCATGATTTAACGGGGTGGAGAGGTCCTCGGCCACGTTCACCGACTTCCAAACCCATTCATAAATTGGTCACAAGACATTTAGCATATCTCAAAAATTTAAAATATTTTCTTTGCACGTCGAACATACTTACTTGGTGTTGAGGGATTCGTTGGACTTCGATCGGGGTCGTTGCTGCAACATACTAACGTGAATTCATAAGCTTAACGGGTGTAACTTAAACGTAACAGTCAAGCTTACCCACGAGTTCATACATTTTCTTAGGACGTTCTAAAATTCCAGTGACTCGACATTGTTAAACATTGCACTAAACCAAGACATCAAACCTCAAAGCATATCATAATGTTTCCCAAAACTCAAGTACACGGACCCCGTGCCCTGGTCCGGCTCCAAGTCCGTGTGGGTGTGGTGGGATGACTCGTGAAGAAAAGGGAATGCACGAACCCCGTGCTGAGGTCCGGGTGAGGGTCCGTGTAGGTGCGCAAAAGTGAAACTTGGGAAGAAGTGAGGACACGGACCCCATGTCTGGGTCCGTCAGAGGGTCCGTGTAGACTCGGTTGGTTGACACTTCAAAGGAAGACAAAGGCACGGACCCCGTGTCAGGGTCCGTGTATGGATCCGTGTGGCCTCGACTTTTCTGAACCTGCGAGGAAAGCTTACGAAATGTCTATTTTCCCAATCGAACAACTAATGGAACGAAATTAAACACCTGGAGACCATCCTAAGACACCATAGCATTGAACTAAACTCGTACGAACGCCCCAAAAATGACGACATCCACCCTACGATACATATAACCCAAAAACACGGCAATTGACACAAAATCTTTTCTTACGACTCCTAATGAATTAAGGAGCCTAAAGACATGAAACGAAACCTCAAAAATTCTCCAACATCATTACCAGAGTTACCTATACGCAGCAATGATCACCCGTCGATCCCCAACGAAGCCTGCAACAAATAACTTCAAGAACACAATTTACTTAAAATTCGCAGTTTGAGCAGTCCCACGAAAAACGCCATAACTCACTCAATTTTCGTATAAAAATTTCGAATTTTATATCAAATCGAAGGTATCAAAAAGTTCTACGTTTTTTGCGTTGAAAGTTTTCCCAAAATCTTGACCAAAAATTCGCAGTTTTAATAAGAACTGTAAAACGTGATTTAGATCTAAAACTTTTCCTTCAAAATCGATCCAAACAAATAACCGCTCAAACTATGAACAACATACATTAATTTTCACGCGTAAAACAACGCAACACATAATATGACATGATCGACGCAGCAAAAGAGAGATTATACGTGCCTTTTGATGATAAACTTTACCGAAACGGCGATACCGAAGCGGAGAAAGAAGCGAGGTTGATCCGGAACGATGGTGGCTCGATTATCTTGAAATATTGCCGAAAACTTGCTGGAAAATAAAGGGGAAGGGGGCGGCTGCTTCTTTGATGGAGAACCCTAGGTTTCCTATCTTAAAAAATATGAAAACATGAATGTGTAGATGTGTTGTGTGTTTTAGTATGTGTAAAAACGTGTAAGTGTGTGTGAGTGTGTGTAACGTGTGTGTGTTTTTTTAATTAGGAGGAATTAGTGCTAAATTAACAAAATTAAATACTAATCAAAAGTTAACACACACTAATTTAATCAAACTCCTCATTTAAAATGCTTACACACTAATTTTAAAAGTTCCAAACTCTTAAATTACTAAATACATGAATAAGGCTTTAAATTGCTAAAACTAAATAAATTATTTAAAACGCCTCATCCTTGACTTAAAATAAAATACCATCTTTTGAAATTGCCAAAAATCGTCACCGGGTCTTTTCCTTAATCATGCCTCGGATAATCGCCTGAAACATGAAACTCGTAAAATATTTTAACGTGCATCACATAAACATGAATAATTTAAAATAATGTATTTTCATAAATTATGCATGGCTAAAACTCATTTAAAATTAATTAACGATTTAATAATTAAACGAATGCATGGGTTATACGCGTACTGAATTTGGGCACTACACTTAAGGAAGCTATCTGATTCTGCTATTTGTTCCAGGATCTTCCTTTCTTTCTGGAACATTAGTAGCCCTGGGTCAAGGAAACTGAAAGGACGAAATCTTCACGGCATACGAATCAGCATAAGATTTTCTTTAATTCGCACTGCTTAATTTTTCGTTACTTATTTATGCATTTATTGAGGGGGAATGACGATTTAAAAATTTAACTGAGAAGACAATAGTCAGTGGTTTTCAACTGAACTGACTAAATTCTCAACTGGTCAGTCAGGAGCTAATTTAACTGTTCTTCTCCGATACGTTAGCTGATAAATCGAAAAATATTCTATATTAAGTGACGCGACTGATTATCAAAGCATTAAATGCAGTCTTTCAACAAATAGTAGGTTGAAACGTGGACCCATATAATCCATGTCTTCTCAACACACGCTTTTACCACACATACACACGTCTTTTATTCAAAATTTTCTGGAATAACACGTGTCCAATGATTTGAACAGTCACATACATAAGTACTTTGCCCGCTCCATTTCAGTTTTTCTTTCTTACGCTTACCTAAGATTCTCATAGCAAAAGCAAATTCAAGCTTTCTTTTTTGCAGAAAATCATTCAGTTCTAATAGCAAATCAGATTCCAGCTCACATCATGAACGCAATGGCTATTGACTTCGATTCAGTTATGACTGTCCCTGATGACGCAGTGAAGAATATCTTCATTAAACTAGAAGAGGCCGGACTGAAGAAATTTCTGGGTTTATCTTCCCAAGAAATTTATACCAAAGAAATTCAAGATTTCTATGCTAATGGCTTCGTCGATCAGAACGGACATGTCACCACCACTGTGAATGGGCAGTTGCTGATGATCGAGGAACAGTTCTTCTGCGACTCATTCCAGCTGCCCTCTGATGGGCTAGCAAACCTTGCTGAAGTTAAGGCATCCGATATCGAAGAGATGCAAACTCTACTTTTTGCTGATGGACGGAAAATCAAAGTTTCCGATCCAAAGTAGGAACTGAAGCCAGAAGTTCAGTTGCTGGCTGATATTGTAGCCAAGAGGCTATTAGCAAAGGCATGATCATTTGCTGCACTAACCATGGAGAAATTTCAGTCCCTTACTGTTATTATGGCTGGTCGAAGACTAAACTGGAAGCATCTTATCTTCAATATCTTGAGGAATATGTTTCAATCAACCAAGCAGCCCAAAGGTTTCGCAGTGCAGCTGAGTTATTTGATGACAGTCAAAGGACTGGTGGCTGATGCTTCATAGAGATCATCAAAACTGAAAATCTTCAACGCCAAAAACGTTCAGCCACAAAAATCAAATTTGGAAATGTCTCCTGATCAATTCTTGAAGATCAAGAATGAAATTGGAACTGCACAAGTTCTCAAATCAGTCCACAAGAAGAAAGCTGTTCAGAAAAAGACAATCAAACGCAAGTTGATTGTAACGGAATCTGAATCTGAAAAGACCTCATCTCCAAAGATCGTCAAAAAACCATGGACTTTGAAGACCAAGTCTGCTGCAATAGTTGGCACTATCCCAACTGATAGGGTGACTGTATCAGAAACTCAACAGCCCATCCAGGTTGTCCCTTTGAAAGCAATCTCAGCTGAACCCTCAACTGAGGATCAGTTACTTCTATTCAAGATTTTGCCACAAAAGAAAATCACTGAATCTAGTGACAAGAAGAAGCTTGTTGGAGTTATGGCTCCACTGATCAAAATCTCCGGATATAGTTCTTTACCTTTTGCTAGACCAAAAGGTGTAGTGATCAGAGAAGTTATTGATTCAACTACTTCAGGATTAAGCATTCCACATATCCTAACTGATCCAGAGGGCAAAGAAAAGATGCAAGAAGAGCCCAGACCTAAAAATGTAATACAGACACACATTGATCTCGTTTGGCAGGAGATTAATGAATTTTCAGCAGAGAAGCTCAAAATTTTTGATGAATGGGTCAGATTAGGGACTCATGTTTTTGCCAAAGAACTTCAGAAGAAATCCAAACTGAGAAGGTTTATTGATATTAAAAAATTTTTGATGAAGACAGTAAAGGCATCGACCATTACTCAAGTTCTTGAAAGGAAGAAGTATTTCTTCGATCTTATGAGAGTCCAGATACTACAGAAGATAGTTGTCGAATCGCATTCAATGATAAAGTAGTGTATGATCAAACATTGGGAAATGGATCAAGAGTTAATCTCCCAGCAGCTACTCAAGACTTCTCAACTGAAGATTCAGTTCCAGAATCTCCTCAGGACGTTGCTACTTCTTCTCAACAAGCAAATGTTCCTTCAACTTCAGTTGCTCCAACATCACCCATTTCTGCACCTCCTACTGATAATCCACAGCTTTACTCTGAAGCTGAATTGACTTTGGCAAATCTAGATGAGGTCATCAAATCAGTTGCGAATGACATTCAGCTTGAAATAGTCAGAACAGCTGAAGATGTTGCATCAACTGACAAATCAGCAGATGTTCAAACTGAAGCAACTGAAGAACAAACCGAAATGGCTACTTTTGAACCAGTTTAGTCAGTGGTTGTAACTGAATGAGTAGTTCTTAATTCTACGGAAGTGCCTCAACTGAACTCAGTTTCAACGGAAAATCTGCAAATTGATGTGCCATTAGTGCAACAAACTGAAGAACCATCTTCTTCATTGGATCCTCCTACTATCTTTTCTCCACCCCAGAATCTGCAAGAGCTGATACATGCTGAAATGACAGTTTCTGACAGGACTTTGATGGTCTTTGATCAAACTACCAACGAACAAGAACCAAGGCCATCTGAATCTGCATCTCCTCATACAACCTCAGAAATGGACTTAGTATTCGAAGAGATTCAGAACATTCAGACCAACAAGTCACAAATAATGAAAGAATTCAAGGAAATTCAACGCACTCAACTTGCTCACTCTCTGAAGCTGAACTCCTAAAGTGAATTCAATTCAGAAAAACTGAAGTCCATTCAAGCTGCTGTGACCTCTATCTCCTTTAAGATCGATGAACTTAAAAAGAACAGAGGCTTAGCTGAGAGTCTCTCCCTAACTAAAGACTCAATCAGCAAACGAGTTGAATCTATGGAGATATCTGTTTCAAATAGAATCGACTTGGTGCAAACCACTGTATTATCTGTTGTCAAAAATATTGCAGCTGATGTTCGAATTTTATCTCGAAAAATCGATGTGCTTGTCCAAAAGGGGGAAGCAGTTAGATTGATGAAGGAATAAGAGGGGATACAACTGAAGAGACAACTATTGTCAGTTACTAGTTGAAGATTATTTGTTTTATTTGTACGAATCTGTACACTAGAAAAATTATTTTATCTACAAGGATTTAAAGTATTCTCTTTACTTCAGCTGATCAGTTTATTAAATTTCAGGTTTTGTCAATCATCAAAAAGGGAGAAATTGTTGGAAACTAAATTTCAGTGATTTGACAAACTAAGCATCGAATTTATTGGACTAACTGATCAAGTTACCAGGCTTCGCAAATCAACTATCACTTGCCTAACTGATGATTAATGTGCTTAATATTAAAGGCAACTGATACCAACGCAACTTATTTACGCAACTAAATGAGGATTCAACCGACTGATCAGTCGTAAACCTATCAGCCGATATATTCAGCCGAAAAACACTCAAGCTATTATCCTTCAGCTGATCTCTCAGTTGTACACATCATCAGTTAAGAACGACAACCGACAAATAGTACAACAGACTGCAACTCGTAGTGGAACGCCGCATTTCAGAGATTGCAGTGTACGAATGTCATAGAATATTGACGTGGCAATCAACGGATATATGGATTCAAATATTATTTAATATTACCGTTGAGAGGGAAGCCTATAAATAGGTGAAGAGGGCATCTAAGAAATATAATACAAACTGCTATTCTATTCAAGCTTGCTGTTACTCTGCTAAAATCACCACTCGCATTCAAATATCAAAAGCTCACTCCTATAAGATATATCCGTAGCAATCAAGGCTATATTTACGTTCTTGTTAGCACTTTGAAATCTTTGTTAAATTCATTCAGTCGTGTTAAATTTCAGTCACGCACTGTAAAAGTTTTTGTGATCTAAGAGTTTCAGTTTTGACAGTGTTAAGTCCAAACTGAAGTGGGTCAGTACAACTCTTGTATTCAATCAAAGTCTTTTAGTGGAAATCATATATTCGTGATAGAAGGGGTGACGTAGGAGTTATTCTATTCTCCGAACATCCAGAAACAAATTGTGTGCATACTATTTCAGTTATTGTTTTTCATTCAGTTATTCTATCTTTCAGTCAGTTTGCTTCCGCAACTATTTTTAGTTAAATTGATTGTCATCGACTGAAAAAATATCGAGCATCAGTTTGTCACTAAACTGAACTCATTTTTCAAAGAAAATATATAATCCGTGAGTGTTTATTCAACCCCCCCTTCTAAACACTTATCAGCTTTCCAACCTATAAGAGAGGCAATTTACAGAAAATTTCCTATTCAATTTCGCAGCAAGCGTGGTGATAAGAATGTTGGCCAATTAAGTTGAGATAAGAATGGATCTGGTTCATGACTAAATCCTTGCAGTAAATCAATAAGTTCACCTTCACTTGTAGCAGAAACTAACATCCTTCGTGAAGCTAATGAAAGAAATCTCTGTTCCACAACATCATCAAGAAACGATAACAGTTTATCATAATAGTTGTTAATATTTAACATACCAATTGGCTTATGATGGATATTAAATTGTGCCCAGCAAATAGTATGATATATTTCCTCTAAAGTACCGAAACCTCCCTGTAAAGCAATGAAAGCATCTGAATGTTCAATCATTTGAGTAATTCGTTCATACACGTTGTCAACTTTCATTTCTTCTCCTATTGTTGTTCCAGTAAGTGTGGGGACCCGGACGCTAATTCATTCCTTAATCGTCTTTAGGAATAATTCAACCAATTATAATAAACAGGGTCTAATTTTTTTTTTTTAAATACAAAGCGGAAACGTAATGCAACTCAATTCAAATTACATATTAAACATAAACATATAAATCTTGTATTATCTACAAGAATTCAACTAGGTTCAACTATATATCAGTGCTGAATCCTAAGTTGCTTCGAAGCCCGGATCTCCACGCTATCTTGTCCAGCCTTGTTCTTTTGTTGACCCTGATCCTATCCCACCTGTTGCCATGCACACATACAAACAAGACAATAGCCGGATAACTCCGGTGAGAATTACATTCTCAGTATAAATCATGTATACATGCAATCATAAAAACAATATAAAAGCATATAACAGATATGTCTAACATGTATCAAAATTAGAAACATGAATCAAATATTCATCACATGTATTATACTCCTAAACATGAATCACTATCAAGAATAAATCATATTCTAAACATGTACCATCATCAGGAACATAATTCAACATCAAGCAATGAATCACTCTCCGTGATTCTCAGACTCAGACTCGACTCAGTCCTAATCTAGGGATCCCGTTCGAAATAAGAACATACACCCACCGACACTCCCGATCGGGGTGGTGATATGTTCTTATTCACGGACTTTGGCTCTTTCCATATCGAACAACAGTAATAGAAAAGACTCATGTTCTATCCACTCCGATATAGCCAAACGTCCGGTGTCCTGACCTAACCGTCATGGACTATGGCCCGATCGCCAATATCTTATCCTGCAACAAAGTGCAATGGGCCAGTGACGAGTCCTCACTATCCGGCCCTTCTGTCACAAGATCAAATGTCTACGACTAGGCACATTCGCCTATGACTCAAGTCATACATTGTCTATACATCCATAGACCTGAAATATCAATCGTATTTAATTGCAAATAACAATGCAATAAAATAAAGTATGTGATTTAGGGAAACTCGAGTCAAACCTCACTCGAGTTGTGCAATCCCAACTCAACATTAATTTATACCTTTATCTTCTCAGTCTGACGAAGATGAAGTATCGAAGTCAACTCTGTCCATATCCAATCTGATAATGACAATCGAATAGATACAATATCAGTACATAACTCAGTTCAAAACCTGTTCTGATCAATTCTCAAATCAAAACATAATCGGATCAATGCCAATCGACATATGATACCACAATACAATCTCAACCAATACCGAATCTGATCAATATCAATTTACGGATGTTTCGACGGTATAACAATACAGTCTCGATAACCCCGTAAATCCCAACATCTCAGAAATAATACCAGAATTCATAATCAATACTGGTATAACTCATAATTTCAATGATAATACAAATCTGATATCGAATCTCAGTCAAATCGATTCCGAAAATCATAACAATTACAGAAATAGTCTGTTCTTTAATCTGACTTCAATTATACGATGTCTACTGTATCAGAAACACCATATATGATTCTTATTCAATTCTGACAATATCATAATTTCAAATCATATCTAAACGTAAACTTACGTCCTGTAGAAGCCTGCGTCGATAGGAACACAGTACTGAAGTCGGATTCAAAATCGGACGGGCGGATCGTTCACAAATCACAAATCTATACGCTAAAAGGCGTAAGGATTTCTTAGAGAAAATCCTCGACTCTTCTTGATAAATTCTGCAGAAGGAACCTTATATATATATCTCATGCATGTAAAGTATACGTGTCACACTTTTCTTGCATCTCGGTCGGCGCTCGGCTCCTTCATTTAAGTAGCTATATCCTCAATTCTGATTATATTGATTAAATCTCGGGCATTACAGTAAGACTGGCTAAGCTAATCGGAATAATGCCTAATACTTCACTTCTAGGTAATCAAATCAGATAGCCAATCAAATACAAGAAAGAGATATACAGAAATGGTATATAAGACTCACCTTAATGAACCAATTCCAGAATCTTTATCTCATCTCAGATTCTATTTTTCAAATAGCTTCTTCAATACCCTAACCACTCCATTGAACTTTCAACAACGGAATAGTCTTCATTCTGAATTATCTTTCTTCTGCTAATTCTGATTCCAAATCTAGAACAATAATTCAAGAAGTATAATATCCCAATACAACTTGAAGTAATTCTGATAGAATCGATCTCAGAATACTGGCTATACAACATCCGTATATACCAATCAACAGCTCATAATAATTCAACATCAACAGCGGTTATCGATCCGTTTAATTCCAGTTAATTCAATATTCAATCTTCTACCTCAAATACCAACGGTCGTCGCCTGATGTTGGCATATTTAGTCTGTCGCTTCTGAGCTGTCTTCATTTTCTTCTGAATTAGCTTAACTTTTCCAGTCATATCTCTGATCATATCAGGTCCAAACTCAGGAACCTCAGAGATATTATCTCCAATCAAGAGGAGATCCATGCTTCTTACCATACCATGTCTCAAATGGTGCCATCTCTGTACTCGTCGGATGGTCGTGGTCGTACAAAACTAACCACATGGCAATGAATCCTGCCACTTAGTGCTAGAATCAAGCACTACAGCTCTACGCATATCTTCCAGTGTCTGGATAGTCTACTCCGACTATCCATCAGTCCGTGGATGATATATGGTATTCAGATGTACCTTCGTACCCAACTCTCGCTGTACACTCTGCTAAATGTGCAAGTCAATCGAAGTCACGGTCTACTATAATCAAATTTCGGCACTGTATATTTTGATCACTTTTCTGACAGAAATCTCAGTAATCTAGTCGTATCTGTACGTCATCCGGTACGATATACATATGCAGATTTGAACAATCGTTCAATCATAAACACATCCTGGTACATTCTTGGCACAATTTCGGTAAGTCTATCACCAGATCCATAGAGTTATACTCCTATCTCTATTCAGGAATCGATAATCTGTATATTCAATCTCCTGGTTTCTATTTTCCTGTCTTCATCTGTCAGCGATTTAGACATTTCAATACAAATTCTGACATAACTGATTTCGTTTATTTACATCAAAACTGTTTGTTCGAATTATCACACATTTCCTGCTACCATAATCATACTGAATCTACTACTGTGTGCCTCTAACAATACCTGTTATTTCAAATTCGAAATATCTGGCACAAACAAATCAGCTAATTATATAAAATAAAGCATTACCTACCTGGTATTCTAATTGACAAACTGTTCTGACTATCAAAATCAAGTTCTGAACAATCTGATCAAATTTCGGAACTGTTGTAATTTTCAACATCAGCTCTGAGCCGACTTGAATGTTCTGAAGTTTTGCCATTTTTAATGTCGTTTTCAGCCACTGATCACTGTCTCAACTGTGCTACAATTAATCAGTATACTATCTTCAGATATCACAGACTCTGAATACAAGCTGTTGCAATCTGGATTCATAGCCGAACAATTCGGTATACAACAATCTCGGTTCCCAGAATATTCAATACAGATTTCAACTGTTCGATTTAATCAATCATACGCTGCGAATATATCAAAACATCGTAGATAAAACGAGCATAAGGTCATCAGAACACTTCGGAACACAGGATTTATCAACCCATACACAGAACTGAAGTATTTCCCAAAGAAACACATAATCAGATGTAACTCTAACTCTCAGGCAGTAAATCTTCTAGCTGACATTTCAATTTTTTCAATTCAATCAATATCATTCTGTACAGAAGTCTACAATGAAATTCATACCTGATATCAAATCAAGGCTAAAGTCGCTCTCCCTAATATAAGACAAACCCGGAATTTCATCTGGAACGACTATAGCAACTCTCCTTCTACTGACAAATCATTCCCAGATAGGCTCAACTTCAGTAAGCAACTGAATACATAAGAAATTACTCCATTCTTTTCGATAATCATCGAATCATACATAATACGGATATCAAGGAATTCAAAATCGAGAATCCTTACCGTATTTCATTCGTTCATCGGTCATTTCAAGTCCGAATCTTACCATCTCCTGGCAAGAAACTATACTAGTTATGTACTTGTTAGCATATCAATATCAATAATGTAGTCAGAATCAGACAACACAAGTACAACACAACCTAATTCAATCTCATTCCCTTTTTACTGTAGTATACAATATATCACAGAATTCACTGATATCAATCCCTCTCCCCAAAGGATACAAAGATCAGTACTATAGTAACACAGACTCAACAGGTACAACATATATCAATGCAACTCAGTCAAAGATAATCGTAGGAAATGCATTAGTATATATCAATACATATGCGACATAATCATAAAAGAACAGATACCTGTCACTACATCATCAAGTGCATCCTGGGTCTGTTCCTCGATCACTACCACCAGACGCTCCTACTCCTGGGAATCTTCGGGAATCTTTCAGTGGACATACTCTTGCAAAATGTCCTAATTGTTTGCAAATACGGAAACTACCAAATACTCCTTGGCATTGTTCAGTGGGATGTCTCCCTCCGCAAGTCCTGCAATAAACTCCAGTATAACTCGGGCTAGAACCACTGGAGCTAGATGAACCAATCGGTCCACTTCCTAACTTCTTAAACTGTTTCTTTCGAGCTTTTATCTGCTCTTTCTTTCCACCACTGCTGCTGCCAATCTCAATTCTGGAAGGCAGTTGTTGTGGTATCGGTGTTGGAAGAACATATGAAGCTTCCTTTTGTCGCCTCAGAACGGTTTCTGCTCTTTTGGCTCGATTCAGAATATCAGCAAAATTACTCGGTTGTTTCACATTCACCAATGTGCGTATCTCCGGATTCAATCCCTGGATAAACTGATCAGATACAGTTGTATCATTTCTAGCCACTTGAGGGGCAAAATGTAACAAGATGAAAAACTGGGCCAAATACTCATCAACATTCAACTGACCCTGTCTCAGATTTGCAAACTCTGTACTTTTATCCTGTCGATATGATAGAGGTACAAATCTTTGATAAAATTCAACTTTAAAAATTTTCCACGTAATCGTTGAGCTACGCTGTGCTATGGCTTCCCGGGTTACCAGCTACCAACTCCTAGCGACTTCCCGTAGTTGATTTCCAACCAGTTTAACTCTACAATCATCTAGGTACTCAAGTGAATCAAACAGTATCTCTATATCGTCTAGCCAATTCTCACAATCAACAGTCGTCTCAGTACCCTTCAGACTCGGCGGTGTCAATGACTGAAACCTCTTCAACTGTACTTCCATCGAAGTTTCGGATACATCCATCTGATCCATCCAGATACTTCCCTGGTTCTGAGATTCTTTGAGGAGCTAAACTGATTATCATAAGGATCAGTAACCAGATACCACAACCTGTTTCCAAGTTTCAGTCCTCCTCTGATCATCTTATAGCTGATCTAGAGTCGGTTCTAATCCAGCCTCAATAATGCATATTACTATATCAAATCAGATAAATCAAGTAACATGTATCAACAAAGCAGTAAATCATGCTAGCACTCACATGCAAAAAAAAAAATTCATTCTACCCCGCTCCTCTCTTCTATCTTAGTCTCCAAGATCTATCGCTCTGATACCACCTGTTGTGGGGACCCGGACGCTAATTCATTCTTTAATCGTCTTTAGGAATAATTCAACCAATTATAATAAACAGGGTCTATTTTTTTTTAAATACAAAGTGGAAACGTAATATAATTCAATTCAAATTACATATTAAACATAAACATATAAATCTTGTATTATCTACAAGAATTCAACTAGGTTCAACTATATATCAGTGCTGAATCCTAAGTTGCTTCGAAGCCCGGATCTCCACGCTATCTAGTCCAGCCTCGTTCTTTTCTTGACCCTGATCCTATCCCACCTTTTGCCATGCACACATACAAACAAGACAACAGCCGGATAACTCCGGTGAGAATTACATTCTCAGTATAAATCACGTATACATGCAATCATAAAAACAATATAAAAGCATATAACAGATATGTCTAACATGTATCAAAATTAGAAACATGAATCAAATATTCATCACATGTATTATACTCCTAAACATGAATCACTATCAAGAATAAATCATATTCTAAACATGTACCATCATCAGGAACATAATTCAACATCAAGCAATGAATCACTCTCCGTGATTCTCAGACTCAGACTCGACTCAGTTCTAATCTAGGGATCCCGTTCGGAATAAGAACATACACCCACCCGCACTCCCGATCGGGGTGGTGATATGTTCTTATTCACGGACTTTGGCTCTTTCCATATCGAACACCAGTAATAGAAAAAACTCCAGTTCTATCCACTCCGATATAGCCAAACGTCCGGTGTCTTGACCTAACCGTCATGGACTATGGCCCGATCGCCAATATCCTATCCTGCAACAAAGTGCAATGGGCCAGTGACGAGTCCTCACTATCCGGTCTTTCTGTCACAAGATCAAATGTCTACGACTAGGCACATTCGCCTATGACAAGACATACATTGTCTATACATCCATTGACAAGAAATATCAATCGTATTTAATTGCAAATAACAATGCAATAAAATAAAGTATGTGATTTAGGGAAACTCGAGTCAAACCTCACTCGAGTTGTACAATCCCAACTCAACATTAATTTATACCTTTATCTACTCGGTCCGACGAAGACGAAGTATCGAAGTCAACTCTGTCCATACCCAATTTGATAATGACAATCGAATAGATACAATATCAGTACATAACTCAGTTCAAAACCTGTTCTGATCAATACTCAAATCAAAACATAATCGGATCAATGCCAATCGACATACGATACCACAATACAATCTCAACCAATACCGAATCTGATCAATATCAATTTACGGATGTTTCGACGGTATAACAATACAGTCTCGATAACCCCGTAAATCCCAACATCTCAGAAATAATACCAGAACTCATAATCAATACCGGTATAACTCATAATTTCAATGATAATACAAATCTGATATCGAATCTTAGTCAAATAGATTCTGAAAATCATAACAATTACAGAAATAGTCTGTTCTTTAATCTGACTTCAATTATACGATGTCTACTGTATCAGAAACACCATATATGATTCCTATTCAATTCTGACAATATCATAATTTCAAATCATATCTAAACGTAAACTTACGTCCTGTAGAAGCCTGCGTCGATAGGAACACAGTACTGAAGTCGGATTCAAAATCGGACAGGCGGATCCTTCACAAATCACAAATCTATACGCTAAAAGGCGTAAGGATTTCTTAGAGAAAATCCTCGACTCTTCTTGATAAATTCTGCAGAAGGAACCTTATATATATATCTCATGCATGTAAAGTATACGTGTCACACTTTTCTTGCATCTTGGTCGGCGCTCGGCTCCTTCATTTAAGTAGCTATAACCTCAATTCTGTCAATTAATCCACTTCTGATTATATTGATTAAATCTCGGGCATTACAGTAAGACTGGCTAAGCTAATCGGAATAATGCCTAATACTTCACTTCCACCTGCATGCGCAGCTTTTGCAACTTTTCCATGAGACCAACTTCACCATCTGATAGGACTCGTTTTTACGTGTTTTTAGTGTTGGTTTTGAGTCGCGTTCATGCATCATATTAGTTTGTTTTAGTTGAATTTTGCACTTTTTTAGCATTATTGAGCATTTGACTAATCTCGTGTATTCTGTGGTTATTTTGTAGGAATTGAACCAAAAAGTGGGAGAAACTTTGGCATAATATCGAAGAGGTCTCGCTAGGGCGGGCAAAAGTGACCGCCCCAGCGAGCATTGTGGTCTGGCCGAGGATTATTTTGCGCAAGTGTCTCGCTAGGGCGGTCAAAAGTGACCGCCCCAGCGAAACCAGGGACATGCTTGAGGAAGCTTATTCGAGGACCTCTCGCTAGGGCGGTCAAAATATACCGCCCTAGCGAGAAGCGAGATTGAGAAAGATTTGTTTCCAAATTTCTAGGGACTCTATCCTACACTATAACCTAACACACGAGAGCAGCGGCCGTTTTTGGATCTTTATCAGACTTTTCATCATTTTTCTTGGAGAGGAGGCTAGGAGCAAAGGAGATTTCGAAGACCTCGAGATTTCCACGCGTCGTGGCCGTCATCCATCGTCATCTTTAGTATTTTCATTATTCAGTATTTTATTTCTTACATTGATTGTTGGTTTTTATCATGAATTTCAGTAGCTAAACTCTAGATTTGTTGGGATTTGAGAGGATCCTACCCCGTACCCGGTGTTGAACATTATTTCTCGACGTTTTTATTAGTGATTTGTTTATGCTATTGTACTTTCGTGTTTCATTCGAAGCCTAGCTAACTTCCTTTGATTATTTCATGTTGTTGATGAGTTCGATAGAATAGTTAACAATACGATCAAATAGTATAAACCACGGATTTACAATTTTAGTAGATATACGGAATTGGGTACGTGTCGATAGTGATAGTTCACCCGAATGAAAGCTAGTGGATTCCATAGAATGTAATGCAATCTTGAACTGTTAAATATTTGAGGACACTTGAGTACTGCATGTTTTTGATTAGTATTAATATAGCTCGACAGAGTATATTAATTAGTCTAGGGAATTCCGTCGAACGCACGAGTAAAAGTCGAGTGTAATTAGTTAAACACGAGCGGTAGGTGAACTGATAATTCCCAACAAATTCATTTCTCATTTGATTTAATCCAAATTAATCATTGCGTTCTTGAACACGTTTTCTTTGCATTTTAATTATTTTAATTGTTTACTTTACATTAGTTTAATCATCAACTCAATTTATCGTTGCTAAAGAAATTTTAATTGAAAATAAAAATAGTGTAACGCAGTCATTGTGGACTGATACTCGTATTTACTTACGTTTATTATAACTTGACTATCGTGCACTTACGATATTTAAATCGAGCTTTCATTTATAAAATAAATTTTGGGATTATTCACTGTGCAAGTTTTGCTCGATCAAGTTTTTGGCGCCGTTGCCGAGGAGTGTTGATTCACAATTTTTTATTTTTCAGTTAAATTCTTTAGTATTATTTATTTTATTGTTATTTGATACTCTCATTGTGTTGCAGATTTTTCTTGTGGTGCATGCGAAGATCACTCGAGTTTAAGCTTGAGCCTTTTGACCCCGAGATCGAACGCACAGCTAGACGTCGACTACAGCAGCAAAGAGCGAAGGAAAGAATGGAAGGCGATCAACAAAGAGAGGAGCCAAGGCGTATACCGATGTTGGATTATGCACAGCCGTCTCTTGATGGAGCACGTCCAAGCATCGTAAGACCAGTCATCCGAGCTAATCAGTTTGAGATCAAGCCAGCTATCATTCAGATGATTCAGAACACTGTCCAATTTGGGGGAAGTGCACTTGACGACCCTAATTCTCATATAGCTGACTTTCTTGAAATTTGTGATACTTTTAAGTTTAATGGCGTGTCTGATGACGCTATTCGTTTGCGTTTATTTCCATTTTCACTGAGAGATAAAGCTAAGTCGTGGTTAAACTGTTTGCCTGTAGGGTCTATTACTACATGGGAAGATATGGCAAAGGCGTTCCTGATCAAGTACTTTCCTCCGTCGAAGACTATGAAGCTCAGAGCCGACATTACTACATTTGCTCAATATGAGCAAGAGTCACTTTACGAGGCATGGGAGCGCTACAAGGACTTGTTGAGGAGATGTCCACACCATGAGCTGCCTCTTGGGTTAGTTGTTCAAACTTTCTACTACGGTCTGCTTACTCCTAACCGTACTATGATAGATGCTGCTGCCTGTGGTAACTTACTGAGAAAGACGGCGGAGGAAGGATATGAGTTATTGGAGGAGATGGCTGCTAGTAGCTATCATCCTCAGTCTGATAGGCAGAGACGAGGTGCTGGAGTTAATCAAGTTAATGATTTGTCGGCGGTTTCAGCACAGTTAGAGGCTTTGAATAGAAAGATTGATGGGATGAGCATGAGTGGGTCGGCTATGCGTCTGCAAGAAATTTTATGTGATAAGTGTGGGGGTGAGCATGATGTGCAGGATTGCCAAGATGGCAACCCATTCTATGTGCCTGAGGGAGCACCGGTAAAACAAGTGGGATTCCAGAACCGTCCTAGAAATGACCCTTACTCGAACACATATAATCCGGGATGGAGGAATCACCCAAACTTTTCATGGGGAGGTCAAAACAACCAACATTGCCAACAAAGAGGTCCACCATATGTGATGCACCAAGGATTCAAGCCAGAACCGTCTCGGGAGGAGAAGTCCAATTTAGAGCAAATGATGACTAAATTTATTTCTGCAACAGAGACGAGATTTCAGAACCAAGATGCATCCATAGAGGGGTTAGAGAATCAAATTGGACAATTGGCTAAGTTGATTGCTAATAGGGAGCAAGGAACTTTACCAAGCAACACGAAAACTAACCCAAGAGAACATGTGAAGGCGGTGGAATTGCGTAGTGGAAAAACACTCGGGTCTAATGAGGAAAAGACCAAGCACGGTGAGGATGAGGTGAAAAATCGAGGAGGTAAGTCTTCTAACTCTACATCTACACCTATTGCACAGAATAAAATTGTTATCCCTCCACCTTTTCCTGCAGCAATGAAGAAAGCTAAATTAGATGCACAATTTGGTAAATTTCTTGAGATATTTAAAAAATTGCATATTAACATTCCTTTTGCTGATGCTTTATTGAATATGCCAAGTTATGCAAAATTCTTGAAAGATATCTTAGCAAATAAGCGGAAGCTAGAAGATCATATGACGGTGAATTTGACCGAAAATTTCTCTGCTTTAGTTCAAAACAAGATGCCTCCGAAGCAAAAAGATCCAGGGAGTTTCTCGATACCTTGCATATTTGGTGACATTAATTTTCATAAAGCTTTATGTGATCTTGGTGCGAGTATTAATCTGATGCTTTTTTCTGTGTTTAGGAGACTGGGATTAAGTGAACCCAAGCCAACTAGGATGTCGTTGCAGCTGGCTGACAGATCTGTCAAGTATCCACGTGGGATTATCGAAGATGTTCTGGTGAAAGTGGATAAGTTTATTTTTCCTGCAGACTTTGTGGTACTTGATATGGAGGAAGATTTAGAGATGCCTTTAATCCTAGGGAGACCTTTTCTGGCTACAGGGAAAGCACTGATTGATGTTGAGGAGGAGAAATTGAGACTGAGAGTTGGAGAAGAAGAAATTATTTTTTATGTTTTCAATACTCTCAAGCACACAATGCACAATGATAGTTGCTTTCGTATTGATGTCTTGGATTCGCTTGTTTGTGATTTTGTGCAGGATGGATTGAAAGAACCATTGGAGGCCACTCTCACTACTGAAAAGCAGAAGGACGAGCTAGACGAGGAAAAGATGGAGATGGTAGCTCATTTGAATGCCATTCCACCTTGGAGAAAACAAGTGAGGCTTAGACTAGAGGAATTGGGAGACAGAAAAGATTTAATGCCTCAAAAGTCAAGCCTAGAGGAGCCACCTACTTTGGAGCTCAAACCATTACCTCCACATCTCAAGTACGTATATCTAGGAGAAAATAATAAATTGCCTGTTATTATTTCCTCTTCTTTGACAGATGATATGGAGAGTAAGCTCTTGGGAGTTCTCAAGGAGCATAAAGGAGCGTTCCCTTGGAAGGTTTCGGACATAAAAGGGATAAGTCCTTCGATCTGCATGCACAAAATTCTGATGGAAGATAAATACTCACCTCTAGCACAACCACAAAGGAGACTCAATCCAAAGATGGAAGAGGTAGTAAAAGCTGAAACAATTAAACTTCTGGAAGCAGGTATTATCTATCCTATCTCTGATAGTGCGTGGGTAAGTCCTGTACAATGTGTGCCTAAAAAGGGTGGGATTACTGTTATTACTAATGAAAAAAATGAGTTGATTCCCACTAGAACTGTTACGGGTTGGCGTGTATGCATAGATTATAGGAAATTGAATGATGCAACCCGTAAAGATCACTTTCCCTTGCCATTTATCGATCAAATGTTTGAACGATTAGCAGGTCATGAATTTTATTGCTTTTTAGATGGATACTCGGGATACAATCAAATCACAATTGCACCTGAGGACCAAGAGAAAACTACTTTCACTTGCCCTTATGGTACTTTTGCGTTTAGGCATATGCCCTTTGGTTTATGCAATGCACCTGCAACATTTCAAAGATGCATGACCGCTATCTTTCATGACATGACTGAAAATTTCCTTGAAATCTTTATGGATGACTTCTCTAATTTGGCTCCTCATTTAATGAATGTTTAGAGAATTTGAACTTGGTGTTAGTTAGATGTGAGGAGAGCAATTTGGTGTTGAATTGGGAGAAATGTCATTTTATGGTTCAAGAGGGGATTGTGTTAGGACACAAAGTATCGTAGAATGGAATTGAGGTTGACAAAGCCAAGGTGGAAGTAATCAAAAACTTACCCCCACCTTCATCAATAAAAAGAGTTAGAAGTTTCCTAGGGCATGCTGGTTTTTATAGGCGTTTCATTAAAGATTTTTCCAAAATTGCTAAACCTTTATCCTCTTTGTTGATGAAAGATGCTGAATTTAATTTTGATTCTACTTGTCTGCATGCATTCGAGATACTCAAGGAAAGCTTGGTGACAGCACCTGTTCTGACTGTCCCTGATTGGGAGCTACCGTTTGAGGTGATGTGCGATGCTAGTGATACAGCTGTTGGTGCGGTTCTGGGTGAAAGGAAGAACAAGGTATTTCATACCATCTACTATGCAAGTAAGACTTTAAATGATGCTCAATTGAATTACGCTACTACTGAAAAGGAATTGCTTGCTATAGTATTTGCTTTTGACAATTTTCATTCATACCTTGTTCTGTCTAAAGTAACTGTGTATACAGATCATTCTGCCCTAAAATACTTGTTGCTAAGAAAGTAGCGAAACCTAGGTTAATTAGGTGGATTTTATTATTGCAAGAATTTGATCTCGAAATTCGAGATAAAAAGGCTGTGGAAAATGTAGTTGCTGACCACCTGTCTAGGCTTGAGCATGTTGAAATTAAGGGCAGTGACGATGATATAGATGACTGGTTTCCTGATGAACAATTGCTTGAGGTAAATGCGTACCCTTGGTATGCCGATTTTGCAAATTTTCTTGTCACTTGGCACACCTCCACCTAATTTATTGTTTCACAAAAGAAAGAAATTCTTTTCAGACATGAAATATTATTTTTGGGAGGAACCGTTCTTGTTTAAGATTTGTGCAGACTCCATGATAAGAAGATGTGTGGCGGAGGAGGAGACCAATCAAATTCTAAACCATTGTCATGACCGTGAGGTAGGTGGTCACTTTGGACCCATACGGATGGCATCTAAGGTACTTGAATGTGGCTTTTCTATTGGCCAACTCTTTTTAAGGATGCTCGTTTGTATGTTATCAATTGTGATAGATGCCAATGCACAGGTAATATTTCCAACCGTCATGAGATGCCTTTAAATAACATTATTGAGTGTGAAATATTTGATGTGTGGGGGATTGATTTTATGGGTCCTTTTCTTGCGTCTTTTGCAAAGAAATTTATTCTGGTGGCAGTGGAGTATGTATCTAAATGGGTGGAGGCAGAGGCTTGTGCCACTAATGATGCACAAGTGGTGTTAAAATTTTTGAAGAAACATATTTTTAATCGATTTGGTGCACCACGTGCAATCATAAGTGATGGTGGCACCCATTTTTGCAACAAAATTTTTGATAAACTGTTGGGCAAATATGGTGTCACCCACAAAGTTTCCACTCCATACCATCCCCAAACTAGTGGACAAGTTGAAGTATCCAATCGAGAAATTAAGAGGATTTTAGAGAAGACGGTTAATGTGAATAAGAAGGACTGGTCCATTCGTTTAGATGATGCTTTGTGGGCGTATCGTACTGCTTTTAAAACACCTATAGGCACTACACCATATAGGTTGCTTTTTGGTAAAGCATGTCATCTACCAGTCGAATAAGAGCATAGAGCATATTGGGCGACCAAAGCACTAAACTTTGATTTTGCTCTTGCAGGTGAAAAACGATTGCTGCAGTTGAATCAGTTAGATGAGTTTCGGGGAAGAGCTTATGATCTAGCACTATCATACAAGGAACGCACCAAACGAGCCCATGACAAACACATTATAAGAAGGGAATTCAAAGTGGGTGAAGCGGTGTTGGTATACAATTCTCGCTTACGACTCTTTCCGGGCAAGCTAAAGTCAAGGTGGTCAGGACCATTCACTATAGCCAAGGTGTTCCCATCGGGTGCAGTGGTGTTGCATGATGGCAAGGACGAGACATTTAGTGTGAACGATCAAAGATTGAAGCACTATATCGGTGGCACAATTGAGCCACAAATTGGAGTCACTCTGCTCCATGACAGTCATTGAGGACATGGGTGAAGAGTCGAGCTCTAGACTATAAAATGAGAACTACTTCTACTCCTTATTTTGATTTTGATTATAGTTTTTTTTTTTTTTAGTTATTAATCGCATCATTTGCATTTAGGTAGTTGCATGGCATTGCATTCAAATTTTTTCCCGAACACTTCTCGCTCGGGCGGTCAAAACTGACCGCCCCAGCGGGTACTTGTTTTTAAAGAAAAGCCTTTTGCCAAAACGTCTCGCCAGGGCGGGAAAAATATACCGCCCTTGCGAGTCGCGCAGATTAAAAAAATTTTTCTCCCCGAAAACTTCTCGCTCGGGCGGTCGATTTTGACCGCCCTAGCGAGTCGCACAGATTAACAAAAAATTTTTTTTTCCGAAAACTTCTCGCTCGGGCGGTCTGTTTTTACCGCCCTAGCGAGTCGCGCAGATTATAAGTACTTTTCCTCTTCTCTTTTCCTCCCCACTTCGAACCCTACTCCTCCCCTCCGATTTTCGGCACCCCCCTCCATCTTTTGAACTCAATCCTTATTATTTGGTGATTTTTCAGGGCAAAGACTCAATCTTGGTCCATACACTCCACGAGGAAGCATTTAGGCTACAAGATTTTCTTCTCCGGCGGTCTTTCAAGCAACTCCGGTCATCTTCCACATATTCCGGTGAGCTTCTCCGGCGACCCTCAACAATTTTCCGGCGGTTGGATACTTTGTGCACTCCAATCTCTACATGGCACCCAAAAGATCTAAGGTAACTCATGGTGCTTCTAGTTCTCGTTCCACTCCATCTATGTTTGTGAATGAAAAAGCTAGGGAAAGATTTGAGCATGCTAGACTACATAGGAAACCAATCCCTGAGCGTGGATTTAGCTCGTTTCTTATCGGTCAATTTTTGGAGTCCCAAATAGAAAGAAGAGGGTGGAATGCCTTTGTAGCACAACCGAATGCAGCAGTGGTTCCGGTTGTACGTGAATTTTATGCCAATGCTCCGGCGGGAAATGAGTCGAAGGCATTTGTGAGGGGACATCTAGTCCCGTATGATCCCAAGACGATCAATGATATGTTGGGTTTACCGTCGGTGGACGATTCGGTGTTTCAGGCGTGGGTGCTTAACCCGGATTATGATTTGATCATTCGCACACTCTGTTATCCAGGCACCACGTGGAAACAACCGGGGACTTACACGGTCTTTCTTGAAAAGTTTTTGAAAGTGGAGGGGGCATTGTGGTATGCATTCTTGTCTAAGAGATTGATGCCGGTCGGTCATACGAGTGATGTGCAGCGTGAGCGGGCGGTTGTTCTTTATGCCATCTGTACTGGGATGGTGATTGATGTGGGCAGGTTCATTTTCGGACAGCTTAACATGTGCATTAATAGCAGAATTTTGGCTTTTTACTTTCCGACGATAGTGACTGAGCTGTGTGCCCAAGCGGGGGTGATATTTGCAGATGATGATGAGTGGTTACCGCCGATGAGAGCCATTGATGAGGCTCTTTATAGATCCAAGAGGGAGAAAAGACAGGCTGAGCTGCCCGAGGAGGTATTTTTCGATTATGGGGGAGCAGCTTAACCACCTCCGGCCTTAGGACATGCACCACCACCTCCGCAGCCACGCCGCCGTGCCATGCGAGATCGCCTCGACGAATTGGGCGCTTGGGCCACTTATCAGACTAAGTACCAGGCCGTTAATCAAGCCCACATTCAGAACATCGAATACTTGGTGCAGGGGATCTCAACTCATTTGGGCATCGACACGTCCGGCCGGCCACCTACACCAGCATACCCGCCACCCTTCCAGTTTCAATACCATTATCCTATGCCCCCAGCGGCTGAAGAGGGAGTCCCACCGCCTGAGAATGAGGAGGAGGACGATTTCTGATTAGGGGAGTTCACTGTTTCCCCTTGCCTTTTATTTTGCATATTCTTTCTTTGCATTTACATTCATGAGTTTTTTTATGTTTTTAGTGTTTGTTTCGTTTTGTGCACTGAGGGCATTGCACAACTCTAGTATGAGGGGGGTAGATTGTTTTGTTTTCTTAGTTAATTGGTTTTAAATTGTTGCATTTCTTTTATTTGGTGTTGTTTATGGTGAGAAGACATAGTGTATGAGCCAGTGATGATGTTGAATTGATAGTATACAAAAGTATTGATTGGGTCACCTTATGAATGGTACTCTTGATTGTTAAAGCATGAATTTTGGCACAAAGTTGAACTTTTTGAGCACATATGTGTGGGGACTAGAATTTTGTAGGAATAATGGTGAAATTTGAAGGTTTTGTGTGGTTAACTTGAAAGGCATCATTTATGAGTTGATTTAGCATGTAAACCCATGAAAATAAGTCACTAATTGGGACCTTGAATGAGAACATGTGATTTGCCTTGAACTTTACATATACCCCTTTTTCAATGCACTGAATTAAAATATCATACTCCTAACCAGCTGTAATCCAAAGTATATATTCTTAGCCTAGGGAGTACACGTGTGAAAATTGTGCATAAAAAATATATATATATATATATATATATATCGAAAAAGAAAAAATTGGTGGAGATTTAAGGTGAGGGGGAGCCGAAATAAAAGGAATGGAATTCTATTCCTGGGCTAAAAGTGGGAGATGTAAGGAGACGAGGAAAGTCAGACGAAAATTCTTGACGATTGCACAATGAAAATGATCGGTGTACTCCCGACTGTTAGCCACTTGAGCTTATTTTCCTTCTTTTCGACACCCTTCTCTGCACTTAAGAATCGAATAAAGTTCAAATTATGGTTAGTGATAAATGGACACGGGGGTGCATGCTAGTGATACTTGTATTGAAGTGCTAATTGAGTGACTCGCATGATCGGATGATTGATCTATTTGAAGTACGAATGACTAGACCCATCATGACACACACACACGTTCAAATTAGTGTCGAGATTTATGTGTAGATGAGAATGAGTATTCGTTTGTGATTCGACTTGATTATGAATTTGTGTGTGGGAAAGTTCACTGAGGCATGAGCATAACAGTTGTTAACTCACCATTGACATTTACTTGAGTTGGTTATTTCTTGTTTGAGTATTTTGTGTTTGTTTGGTTTGTTTAGAATCTCGTGCTTTAACCTATTTTGCTCGAGGGCGAGCAAAAGGTTAGTATGAGGGGGTTGATAGGACTCGTTTTTACGTGTTTTTAGTGTTGGTTTTGAGTCGCGTTCATGCATCATATTAGTTTTTTTTAGTTGAATTTTGCAATTTTTTAGCATTATTGAGCATTTGACTAATCTCGTGTATTCTGTGGTTATTTTGTAGGAATTGAACCAAAAAGTGGGAGAAACTTTGGCATAATATCGAAGAGGTCTCGCTAGGGCAGGCAAAAGTGACCGTCCGAGCGAGCATTGTGGTCTGGCCGAGGATTATTTTGCGCAAGTGTCTCGCTAGGGCGGTCAAAAGTGACCGCCCCAGTGAAACCAGGGACATGCTCGAGGAAGCTTATTCGAGGACCTCTCGCTAGGGCGGGCAAAATATACCGCCCTAGCGAGAAGCGAGATTGAGAAAGATTTGTTTCCAAATTTCTAAGGACTCTATCCTACACTATAACCTAACACACGAGAGCAGCGGCCGTTTTTGGATCTTTATCAGACTTTTCATCATTTTTATTAGAGAGGAGGCTAGGAGCAAAGGATATTTCGAAGACCTCGAGATTTCCACGCGTCGTGGCCGTCATCCATCGTCATCTTTAGTATTTTCATTATTCAGTATTTTATTTCTTACATTGATTGTTGGTTTTTATCATGAATTTTGGTAGCTAAACTCTAGATTTGTTGGGATTTGAGGGGATCCTACCCCGTACTCGGTGTTGAACATTATTTCTCGACGTTTTTATTAGTGATTTGTTTATGCTATTGTTCTTTCGTGTTTCAATCGAAGCCTAGCTAACTTCCTTTGATTATTTCATGTTGTTGATGAGTTCGATAGAATAGTTAACAATACGATCAAATAGTATAAACCACGAATTTACAATTTTAGTAGATATACGGAATTGGGTACATGTCGATAGTGATAGTTCACCCGAATGAAAGCTAGTGGATTCCATAGAATGTAATGCAATCTTGAACTGTTAAATATTTGAGGACACTTGAGTACTGCATGTTTTTTATTAGTATTAATATAGCTCGACAGAGTATATTAATTAGTCTAGGGAATTCCGTCGAACGCACGAGTAAAAGTCGAGTGTAATTAGTTAAACACGAGCGGTAGGTGAACTGATAATTCCCAACAAATTCATTTCTCATTTGATTTAATCCAAATTAATCATTACGTTCTTTAACACGTTTTCTTTGCATTTTAATTATTTTAATTGTTTACTTTACACTAGTTTAATCATCAACTCAATTTATCATTGCTAAAGAAATTTTAATTGAAAATAAAAATAGTGTAACGCAGTCCTTGTGGAACGATACTCGTATTTACTTACGTTTATTATAACTTGACTATCGTGCACTTGCGATATTTAAATCGAGCTTTCATTTATAAAATAAATTTTGGGATTATTCATTGTGCAAGTTTTGCTCGATCACCATCACCATATACCAAATGAATATTTTTTTAGCAAGTGTTATGCCAAGCTTTTTTGCTACTTCTTCATAAATTGAATCTTTTCCTGCACTAGATCCACAAAATACACAAATATTTTTTATTTTACTTGCCGTGGATGTTGACATGTTTAGAAATATGTTTTAATTGTTAGATCACGCCATATGAATTTATAAGCATACCATGCCAAAAGTCAATATTTGAACATGAAATTAGTATTAATAAGAGAAAATAAAGATGACCTAAAATTAAAACACATATATACAGCGTAGTTGTGATTGTGGCTCACATCTTCCTCTGATTTTACGTTCAGTAACGGCTTCAACGCCTTCTATGAGTCGAGGATATGCTTCACATCCAATTTATTGGAAATTGGCAAACAAGGTCTTTTAACGTCAGATTTTCAAGACTAAATTGTGTATATATATATTACTTATCAAAATAGATATGTGTTACAACAGTAGGATCTTTGTAAGGCTGATTCCACCGTCCATATTGATATTCCTCATGTTGAAATTTCCACCATAGTTTAAAAAGTTCATTTTGCACGTACCCACTAGAATACGTATCAAGAACCTCTAGAAAATTATCCGAAGACTCTTTACTCATACCATTCTTAATGAATAAAATTTTATATTCTTTATTCATTGATGTCATTCCAACATTTTTGCATTTCCCTTTACAACTCCACCTTGCGCATTTATGACATCCACCTATATGTTTAGCTCTTTGCTTTTTTGGCATATGTGCTTTTACCAAATCCTGGCATATGTCTTATTATTATTTCACTTGCTTCCCCAACCAATCGGACTTTTGCTTCAATTATCAAACGGACATCATTCGATATGCCATAAGACATCATCGACCTTAGTCGCTCACATCTAGCTTTATATATTTTTTTCAGCGCATTATCAGGTAAACAAGCAAAATATTTACAAAGATTCATAATACACGCATCCATATTTTTTAAAATTTTTATTATTATTATTATAATATATATATTTCAATTAATTTGGGAAAACTGAAGAAACCGACTTAAACAGTCACGGAGTACCGTTATCCGCCACTTAACTGAGAAATGAACTAGAATCTGTAAAAAAAATGAAAATATCAAACAACTATTGTGGATCATATAAAGGCATAAACTCATCATTAAGAATTTCATTTTCTATAAAAGTCTTAAGTCTTTGCCCATTAACTTTAAACACGTCATTATTTTTAGGATTTTCAATATCAACAGCACCATGAGGATAAACAAATTTAACTATAAATGGTCCTGACCACCTCGATCTTAGTTTTCCTGGAAATAAATGCAAACGAGAATTATAAATAAAATTTTTTGTCCAATTTCAAATGACTTTCTCAAAATATTTTTATCATGAAAAGCTTTAGTTTTATCTTTATAAATCTTTGAATTTTCATATGCATCATTTCTTAATTCTTCAAATTCATTTAATTGCAATTTTCTTAATTTAGATACATCATCTAAATTAATATTAAATGCTTTAAATTCCCAATAAGCTTTATGTTCAAGTTCAACCGGTAAATGACAGTGCTTACCAAAAACTAACCTATATGGTGACATCCCTAATGATGTTGTAAATACAGTTCTATATGCCCATAATGTATCAGTTAATCTTAAAGACCAATCTTTTCGATTTGGATTAACTGTTTTTTCTAAAATTTGTTTGATTTCTCTATTTGCAAGTTCAACTAATTGATCATTACTTTGAGGATGATATGGCGTAGAAATTTTATGTGTAATGCCATATTTTCTTAACAAAGAAGAAAATGATTTATTTATAAAATGACTTCCCCCATCACTAATTATTGCTCTAGGTATTCCAAATCGGATAAAAATATTTTCTTTTAGAAATTTTATAATAACTTTATGATTATTAGTTCTTATGCAATTGCTTCAATCCATTTTGAAACATAATCAACAGCGACTAAAATGTAGGTAAATACAAAAGATAATGGAAATGGACCCATAAAATCTATCCCCCAACTATCAAATATTTCAATAATTATGATTAGATTTAAAGGCATCATGTTTCTTTTTGAAATTGATCCCATCTTCTGACAGTTTTCACAAGATTTGCAAAATAAATCTGTATCTTTGAATAAAGACGGCCAATAAAATCCACATTGTAAGATTTTTGTAGCTGTTTTATTGGATAAAAAATGACCTCCACAAGCTTCAGAATGACAAAATTTAATAACATTACTTACTTCATTGTCAAGTATGTATCGTCGAAAAATTTGCTCAGGACAATACTTAAACAAGTAAGGATCATCCCAATAAATTTTTTTAACTTCTATCAAGAATTTATTCTTATCTTGTGAATTCCAAAGAGAAGACATTTTATTTGTCACAAGAAAATTTACAATGTTAGTAAACCATGACATAATAGTAGCATAAAACAACTGCTAATATGAAAAATTTTCATTTATTGGTATTTCATTATGAGATGATTCATTCATTATTCTAGATAAATGATCGGCTTCAACATTTTCTTTTCCTTTTTATCTTTAATTATAATATCAAATTCTTGTAACAATAAAATCCACCGTATTAATCTTGGCTTAGCATCTTGTTTATTTGATAAATATTTTACGGCAGAATGATCAGTGTAAACAATAGTAGTAGAGCCAATTAAGTAAGATCGAAACTTATCTAATGCAAATACTACTGAAAGTAAATCTTTTTCAGTAGTTGAATAATTTATTTTGGCACTATTTAAGGTTCTACTAGCATAATAGAGTGCATAATATTTTCCTTATTTTCTTTGTCCTAACACAGCTCCTAGAGCATAATCACTTGCATCACACATTAATTCAAATGGTAAAAACCAATCTGGAGGTTGTAAAATAGGTGATGTAACTAAAAGATTAATAATTTTTTTAAAAGCATTTTCACATTTTTGAGTCCATTCAAATTGTGTATCTTTTGTTAAAAGTTTTGAAATTGGTTTAGATATTATACTGACTTTTTTTATAAAGCTTCTATAAAATCCTGCATGACCCAAGAATGATCGAACTTCTTTGACCGTTTTTGGTGATGTTAAATTAGCAATAACATCAAATTTGGCTTTATCAACTTCAATTCAATTTTCAGATATCACATGTCCTAAAACAATCCCATATTTAACTATATAATGACATTTTTCCCAATTTAAAACAAGATTTTTTTCTTCACGTCTTTTTAATACTTCTTCTAGGTTTTTAAGACAATTTTCAAATGAGTTTCCAAAAACAGTTATATCATCCATAAAAAATTCTACAAATTCTTCAATCATATCACTGAAAATACTTAACATGCATCTTTTAAAAGTAGCCGGAACATTACATAAACCAAATGACATTTTTTTTAATGAAAAAGTTCCAAAAAGGCAAGTGAAAGTAGTTTTTTCTTGATCTTCTAATGATATAGGTATTTGATAATACCCCGAATACCCATCAAGAAAACAGTAATAAGAATTACCTGCCATTTTTTCTAGAATTTGATCTAAAAATGGTAGTGGGAAATGATCTTTTCTAGTTGCATCATTTAATTTTCTATAATCAATACACATACGTCAACTAGATGGAATCCTTGCTTGTAATAACTCTTCCTTTTCATTTCTTATAACAGTGATGCCTGACTTTTTAGGTACTACTTGTGTTGGACTTACCCATTAACTATCTGAGATTGGATAGATAATTTCTGCATCTAATAGTTTTAATACTTTATTCTTAACAACTTCTTTAAATGTGGATTTAACCTTCTTTGTGGTTGTTGATATGTTTTAGCATTTTCTTCCAAGTGAATTATATGTGTGCAAATTAAAGTATTTATACCTTTTATATCTTTTAAAGTCCATCCAATTTCATTTTTATATTTTTTAAGTAAGTAAATTAAATCTTCTTCTTTATTTGGTAAAAGAGTAGAAGAAATTACAACAGGGAATGTTTTATTTTCACCAAAAAATGCATATTTCAATTCTAATGGTATAACTTTTAATTCAAGTTTTGTATTATCATCTTCTTTAAAATTATTTCCGCACTCAAAACTTTCAATTGAAAAAACTTCAGATTGTTGATTTTCTTCTTGTATATTTTCTTTCACAATTGTTTCTATTTCATTATCATATTCATTTTCATAAATTGAACACATTAAGTTCTAGAGTCATATTTTCAAAAGACAATTTCATTATTCCATTTCGACAATTAATTAAAGCATTTGAATTGCTAGAAATGGTCGTCAAAATATTACTGGAATTTCATTATGTACTTCTATTGGTTGTGTATCCAAAACATTAAAATCTACAGGATATATGTGTAGGGACCCGGACGCTAATTCAGTTCTTAATCATCTTTGGGAATAATTAAAAACAATTAAATAAACATGGTCTAATTTTTTTTTTAAAATACAAAAGCGGAAACATATGAAATAAATCTTATTTCATTTACAAGATCAGTATCCAGATCTAAGTACAAGTCCTGTACAAAAGTAAATCATAACAACTACTGTTCATTCACTACATGTCCGATAATGAAACAGATCTATTTCTAGGTCCGAATCTCCACGCTAAACTAGTCCTCTCTCGTCCTCGTCTTGACCCTGATCATGTCCCACCTGTTGTCATGCACACATATAAACAAGACAACAGCCGAATAACTCCAGTGAGAAATACATTCCCAGTATAAATCATTTATATATGCAATCATATTAACAGATATAAAAGCATGAAATAAATATCAATAACATGTATCAAAACTGAAAACATGAATCGATAAAAAACCGTAATTCAACTCTAACTCACAATCTCTGACTCGACTCTTTCCTAATCTAGGGATCCCGATCTGAATAAGAACATAACACCCACCTATTCTCCCGATCCTGGTGGTGGTACGTTCTCATTCACGGACTCTGGTCCTCTCTATATCGAATCTCGGCGATAGAAGCTGCTCTTCTCCTAAGCAACATCGATACGACCAAACGTCCGGTGTCTTGACATATCCTGCAAAAGACTTGGCATATCCTGCCAAGGAATCAGGCACATCAGCCAAAGACTAGGCACATCAGTCCATAGACTAGGCATATCCGCCTATAACTCTACACAGAACATATGCTCAACTATAAACCAATAGAATAAGCATAACAATCTCAAACATTTCAACATATCGAGACAATGACAACTCAGTATGTGATTTTGGGAAACTCAAGTTAAATCAAACTCGAGTTGTGCAATCCTGAATCAACATTAATTTATACCTTTCTTTTCTCGGTCTGACGAAGTCGAAGTCTCGAATTCAACTCTGTCCATATTCAATCTGGTAATGACAATATCGAATATACTGTGTCAATGTACAACTCAATTCAAGACATGTTCTGATCAATACTCAAATCTAGACATAATCTGATCAATGTCAACTATACAATTATACAATCTCAATCAATAGTGAATCTGATTAATATCAATCTACTGATGTTTCGACGGCATAACAATACCATCTCAATAACCCCGTTAATCTCAACATCACATATATAATACAACGGCTCATAATCAATATCGTCACAACCCATAATCTCAACAATAACAGATCATAATCTCAAATCTGTACAATCTCGATCATATCAGTTCTGAAAATCATAACAATTTCATATGGTATCTGTTCTTCGATCCGGTTTCGATTATACGATGTCTACTATGTCAAGAACAGCATATATCAATAATATTCGATTCTGGCAGTACATTAATTCAAATCATTTCAAAACTTAATAAAACTTACGTCCAATTGAAGCCTGTGTCGATAGAAACACAATACCACAGTCGGATTCAAAATCAGACGGACGTATTGTTCGTAAATCAAATCCAAAGCCTAAGAAATTCAAGCCCTTCCCTGGATTTGCGTTTTCTCCTCACGGCCACTGAATAAAGGAAAGGATATATATATATATCATGAATGTCTCAGCAAAACGTGGCTCACTCCTTTGTGCAGCACGTCTCGTGCATATGCGCGAGAAAATATGTCTCGGCGCGTAACATCACAGCAACTCGCGCATATGCGTGCCCTCACTAGGCGCATATGCGCGAGGCTCTCTCACTAGGCGCATATGCGCGAGGCACTAGGCGCATATGCGCGAGGCTCTTCACAACTTTCTACGACCCTGGCGCACATGCGTGGAACAATGTCGCGCATATGCGCGTGGTCCTCTGCCTGCCTCGCGCATATGCGCACGGCGGGGTCGCGCATATGCGCGAGGGCTCTTCCTCGCACATAATTCAAGCCATCTTCCATCTTTTTCGGACTGATCCGTTCCGTCTATAATCACATCAATTTATCCACAAATCATTTCAGATTACGATAATAAAATTCTCGGGCCTTACATTTCTCCCCCCTTAAGATCTGATTTCGTCCCCGAAATCACAGGCAATCTAATCTGATATAAAATTAAATATCCATCAGATACAATAAGGAATGAAGAACAGAAGCGAGATAAGAATACTGACATCAGTAAAACAATTCTGGAAATCTCTGTCTCATATCTAATTCAGTTTCCCCCGTAGTTTCTTCAGTGCCATGACGACTTCACTGAACTTTCACAACCGGAATAGTCTTCGTTCTAAGTTGATTTTCTTTACGATCGAGAATCTGGATCGGTTTTTCAAAATAGCTCAGAGTCTCATCCAGTTCGGCCTTGTTTGGTTGAATAACATGTGAAGCATCAAACAGATATCTCTTCAATAACAATACATGAAAATATCAGGTATCTCTGATAAAGAAGACGGTAATACGAATCGATAGATACGATCTCATATCTTCTCGAGAATCTTATACGGCCCATTATAATTTGGAGACAACTTCCCTTTCTTGTCAAATCTGATAACTTATCTGAAAGGTGAAATCTTCAAGAATATTCAGTCTCCTGCCTCAAATACCAACGGTCTATGTCAAACCTTGGCATATTTGGCCTGTCTATGTTGAGTTGTCTTCATTCTCTTCTGAATCAACTTCACCTTTTTCTGTCATATCTCTGATCATATCAGGTCCAATCTTAGGTACCTCAGAGATATCATCCCAATACAGAGGAAGAACTGCATTTCTTACCGTACAACGCCTCAAACGGTGCCATCTCTATACTCGTCTGATAGCTATTGTTGTACGTCAACTCACAACGTGGCAATGAATCCCGCCAACTAGTGCTAAGATCAAGCACTACAGATCTAAGCATATCTTCAAAGATCTGGATAATTCACTCTGACTGTCCGTCAATCGGTGTATGATATGCAGTATTCAGAGGTAACCTCGTACTTAGAGCCAGCTGTAAACTCTGCCAGAAGTGCGAAGTAAACCGAAAATCATGGTTTGAAACAATCGACTTCGGCATTTCATGTAATCTAACCACTGTTCTGATATAGACCTCTGTCATCTGGTCATATTTGTATGTCATTTTGTACGAACTAAAGCATGCGGATTTGGTCAATCTGTCAGTCACGACCCAAATCGTATCATAATCTCAGGAGGATCTCAGTAGCTTCGTCCCAAAGTCCCTGGAAATGTGACCCCATTTCCATTCAGGAATAGACAAACTCTGTACTAATCCTCCTGGTTTCTGTCTTTCTGTATTTACCTGCTGGCAATTCAGACATTTCGATACAACTTCTGTAATATCTGATTTCATCTGTTTTTCTCAAAAACTGTCTTTTCAGATCATTGTACATTTTCTGCCACCAGGATGAGTACTGAATCAACTGCTATGTGCTTCTGACAACATTTGTCGTTTCAAATCTGAAATATTCGGCACACAAAATGATTATTAACATATAACACACTGTCACAAACCTGTTACTTTGATCGATGCCCTGCTCTGACTGTCGATATCGAATTTTGAACATTCTGATCAACTTTCTGAACTGCTTTAATTCTCAAAATCAGCTCTGATTCGGACTGTACAATATAAATTCTCCACTGTCTACTATCTGTTTCAAACACAGATTCAGAACAACAGCAATATTTAATCAGATTCGAAACATCATTGATCGATACTGATCTGCTAAATTCATACAACTGCAAATTTCGGACACTAGTGTCGGTCTTGACTAAGTGATCACGTCATTCAACGTTGTTCAGATTCACTGCTACACCATCTCCAGATATACTGTGCCCCAAACATACAATCGGTCTCAGCTAAAACTGACATTATGCATACCATCTCTCTGTTCTCGAAGTACTCAACACAATTCTCAAATGTTCAGTATAATCAGTCATATTTTTCGGATATATCAGAATGTAATCGATAACATAATCATAAAATCATCAAAGTACTTCTGAATACACGATTCATTAACCCATAAACATAACTGAAGTATCCCAAGGAAAACACTTGGTCTAATATAATCCTTGATCAGGAAATATTCAAGCCGCTCTTTCAACTCTTTCAATTCAACCAGTACCATTCTGTCCAGTATTTTAAAGATAGAAACTGTACCTGGTACTACCGTATTCAATGATGAAGTCTATCTCTCTGACTGAAAGCAATTTTGAAATCCTATCTGAGAAAACATCAGCAATGTCATATACCACTGGCAAATCAGCCAAGGATAGGCTCGATTTCAGTAAATCAACTGAAAACATAAAGAATCCTTCCGTTCCTTTCCGTAATAATCGAGTCCTCAACATCGTTCATATCCAATGAATTCTAAATCTAGAATCCTTACTGTAATTTCCGTTCATCAATCATATCTATCTGAATCTTTCAATCTTCTGGAAAAATCAACGGTAACTTTGTACTTGGTCAACATATCAGTACCGATAAAAAAAATCAAAATCGGACAACCCAAGTACAATAAAATCTAACTCAATCTCATATCTGTCATACTGTAGCATACAAGATCTAACAGATGTCACTGATACAAAACCTCTCCCCAACAGAAAAGAGATCAATACTACAGCATATAATAATTCGATAACCAAAGCATATATCAATGCAATTCATTAAAAGATATTCGTATGGAATGCATTAATATCTATCAATACATATGCAAAATAAACATACAGGAAACAATTACCTGTCATCATCTTCTCAGATGCGCTCTGGGCCTGTTCCTTGGTCAAGGCAACACTCTGGCCTACTGTCTAGGAGGTTGGCTACCTGTCTGGCTTCCTCCTGGCCCTGGCTGTGACTGAGGAGTCGTTGGTGGTGTTTGGAAGGAGTGAATGGCAGATACTCATCTATTTGTCTGAGACACTAATCTAGATGATTCTGCTCCCTGGAATTCCTGGGCACTCCGCTGTGGACAAACTCTAACAAAGTGTCCTGATTGTCTGCAGATCCGGCAACTACTGAACACACCTCGGCATTGCTCTATGGAATGTCTTCCTCCACAAGTTCTGCAGTACTCTCCTGTATAACTCTGGCTAGAACCACTGGAGCTAGATGAACCACTCCCTAACTTCTTAAACTGTTTCTTTCGAGCTTTCAGGAAATCTTTCTTTCTCCCACTACTACTGCCACTATCAAATCTAGACGGAGATTGCAAGAATTTAGCTATAGGTTGGTGTTTCTGTGAGTGAGCAACATAAGACATTCCACGCTGTTGCATCAAACTTGCCTCAACTTCCTTTGCCATGTTCAAGGCATCAGCAAAATAATGGGGTCGTTCCACATTTATCAATGCAGATATTTCAGGATTCAATCCGCTGATGAACTGATCAACTACAACTTTATCATTCCCAGCCACATGAGGAACAAAACGTAGTAGGGTAGAGAATTTTGCTACATATTCTTCAATGTTAAGCAGTCCCTGTTTCAATTTGGCAAATTCTGTACTCTTATCTTGTCGGTACGATACTTGGAGAAATCTTTTATGAAACTCAGCTTTAAAGATTTTCCACGTAATCACGGTACCAAGTTGTTCTAATGCTTCTTTGGTTGCGATCCACCAACTCTTTGCAAAGACCTGGCATATGCTGCCAAAGAATCAGGCACATCAGCCAAAGACTAGGCACATCATCCCATAGACTAGGCATATCCTCCTATAACTCTACACAGAACATATGCTCAACTATAAATCAATAGAATAAGCACAACAATCTCAAACATTGCAACATATTGAGGCAATGACAACTCGGTATGTGATTTTGGGAAACTCAAATTAAATCAAACTCGAGTTGTTTAATCCCGAATCAACATTCATTTATAACTTTCTCTTCTCGGTCTGACGAAGTCGAAGTCTCGAATTCAACTCTGTCCATATTCAATCTGGTAATGAAAATATCGAATATACTATGTCAATGTACAACTCAATTCAAGACCTGTTCTGATCAATACTCAAATCTAGACATAATGTGATCAATGTCAACTATACAACGATACAATCTCAATCAATAGCAAATCTGAATAATATCAATCTACTGATTTTCGACGGCATAACAATACCATCTCAATAATCCCGTTAATCTAAACATCACAGGTATAATAACACGGCTCATAATCAATATCGGCACAACCCATAATCTCAACAATAACAGATCATAATCTCAAATCTGTACAATCTCGATCATATCAGTTCTGAAAATCATAACAATTTCATATGGTATCTGTTCTTCGATCCGGTTTCGATTATACGATGTCTACTATGTCAAGAACAATATTTAACAATAATATCCGATTCTGGCAGTATCATAATTTCAAATCATATCAAAACGTAAAAAAACTTACGTCTAATTGAAGCCTGCGTCGATAGAAACACAATACCACAGTCGGATTCAAAATCAGACGGACGGATTGTTCGTAAATCAAATCCAAAGTCTAAGAAATTCAAGCCCTTCCCTGGATTTGCGTTTTCTTCTCCCGGCCACTGATTAAAGGATATCATGTCATTGTCTCGCATGCAAACGTGGGCTCACTCCTTTGTGTATCACGTCTCTGCGCGCATATGCGCGAGACAATTATGTCTAGGCTGACCGTAGGCAATCACTAGCAACTCGCGCATATGCGCGCCCTCACCTCGGCGCAGTAATGCGCGAGGCTCTTCACAACTTTCTGACACACCTCGGCGAACATGCGTGGAACCCATGTCGCGCTATGCTCGAGGTCTTTGCCTGCCTTGCCCGCTTATGGCAACCGGCGGTGGTCTCGCCATAATTGCGCGAAGCGGCCTTTCACTCGCAACATAATTCAAGTCATCTTCCATCTGTTCCCGAACTGATCCGTTCCGTCTATAATCACATCAATTTATCCACAAATCATTTCAGATTACGATAATCAAATTCTCGGGCCTTACAATATGAATTTATTAACTTGAACCTACACATCTTCTACAATACCTCTAGGTATTTTGATTGACCTATCCGCCAATAAGAGAGTAACAGAAGTGGGTTTTAATTCTCCTAAATTAAGTTTTCATAAACCGAATAAGGAAGTAAATTCATACTTGCTCCCAAATCTAACAAAGCTTTTTTAATTTTATTTTCTCAAATAATGCATGAAATTTTTGGACAACAAAGATCTTTATATTTTAAACTATAATTGTTTTGAAGAATAGAACTTACTTGTTCGGCCAAGAATGCTTTCTTCTTCACATACAATTTTCTCTTCACAGTACATAAGTCTTTTAAAAATTTTGCATAGAAAGGTACTTGTTTAATAGCATCTAATATAGAATATTTACCTGTACTTGTTTAAAAACTTCATAGATATCAGAATCACTTTTTTGTTTTTTATGATTTGTTAATGCATGAGGAAATGATGGAGGTTTATTTGACTCATTTACTATTTCAGATGATTTATCATTTACCATATTTTTCTTAGAATTTAAGGTATCATTATTCTCAAAAGTATCAAGATATCATCCTTACTCTTTGAATTTAAATATTCTTGTTTTCATTACTATATGGATCATTAACTTTTTACCACTTCTAAGAGGTAATAACAGATTTTATTTGATCTATTTTTTCATTTTTTAATTCTGGATTTTGATTTTTAGGATTAGGTTGAGGTTGAGATGGAAATTTTCCTTTTTCATTAATATTAAGTGCAGATGCAAATTTTGCAAGAGTTTCTTTCAAATCACTCATAGATTGACTGCTTTGAATATTGATAGACTCTTGCTTTTGGATAAATGCATGAATTACATCTTCAAAGTTTTTTCTTGGAGGTGTAACATAAGGAATATAACCTTGATGATTTTGGTTATTTTGAAATTATTGTTGTGAGGGTTGTGCATTATTATCATTCCTCCAACTAAAATTAGGATGATTTTTCCATCCAAGGATTATATGATGGTGAAAAAGGATCTAGTATTGGTTTTTTATAATTGTTAACATAATTTGCTTGTTCATGGAGACATTCTTTAAATGAAGGTAATGTTGGACAATCTTTTGAAGAATGATCATGTGTATTAAGTAATTCTTTATATCTATCCCAACATTGAGAAAATGTTTCTCCTTGTTTTTGAGAAAAAATTTTAATTTTTCTTTTAAAAGAGTTGTTCTAATGGGAAGGGAAAAAATTTTTAAGAAATTTTTGTTGCATTTCTTCCCATGACCTTATTGAACTCGATCTCAAATTTTGTAGCCATGTTTTAGCTTTATCTTTTAAAGAAAAAGGGAAAAGCTTTAATCGAAATATATCCATGCTACAATTTTGATCATTATAAATGTTACAAACTTCCTCAAATTCTCTTAGATGTAAATATGGATTTTCAGAATCTAAGCCTTGAAAATTTGGTAAAAGTTGAATAATTTGAGGTTTAAAGTTGAAATTAGATGCATCAGGAGGAAAAACTATACAAGATGGGGCCCTAGTTCTAATAGGATTCATATGGTGCCTAAATGTTGTTAATTGATCATGTTTTTGATTATTATTATTATTATTATTATTATCTTGATTATTTGAATTATCATCCATGTTTGAATTATTTTCAGATACTCGAATAAGTCTACCACTTTTTTTCGACTCCAAATACTCATACATGTAAAAACAACAAAATACTTATAAATAAAAATAAATAACAACTATAAACTTAATTTATACCACCCCGGAAACGGCGCCAAAAACTTGCTACTACTTAAATTATAATTCACCCAAGTGTAAGTTGTCAAATTCAAGAATGAAGTTTACAAATTATAATTTTGTAAAGGATCAAGAACTTATTCTTGGTTTATGTAATATTGTTTAACTAAAAGTAAAACAAAGGAAACCACCATAAATAATGGTTCCAAAAAAATTAAATAATTAAACACACATATAATATAATATAGTTCTCACTATAGAAAATATCGAATTAACCGATATTTTATATATGGTACCGATGATTATATATATAACTATATAAATATATAATTGCATAAAGTAAATGTTAAACTATATCATTATATTTTATTTAGAACAACCGGCAGAGCCACGCTATTGCCTAAATAATATATATATGATTTAATAAGTTAGTTGCGATAAAGTAAATGTTAGTTGTTGTAAAGTAAAAGTTAGATGAGAAAAATAAAAGTTAGTTGTGATAAAGTAAATGTCAGATTGTTAGATGTTATTATTAAATCATAATATTGCATTAAAAAAACCCACAGAGCCACGCTATCGTCTAAATGAAATATATGATATAATTATATATTTGTGAAAATGAAAAATATATTGGAACTTAGAACTTTTATACAAACACACTATATTTTACAATGGGATAGAATGATTCTCAAGCTAGCACAAGGCCTCTATTTATAGGCCAAATGAGAGAAATGGTCAACAATTTTAATAATGTCATGTAGTTGTAATAGTAGTTTTGTCTCCTCCAACTTCAATTACATGGCCCTTCTTTCAATGCCATGTTCCACGACTTTAATCACCGAATTTGACTCTGCTCAAAACAGCAAACTTTTGGGGAATTGTTTGTAGATGATTTTTGCTTTTTGGTTCACCTCATTTGGTTAAATATTGAAATAGTTATGATTTTTTACTATATGCTGGTCATAGTAAAAGTCAATATGTCCTCCTTTTGATATTTGCACAATTTGATCATCTTCATGAACTGTTTAAGCAATCATGTCTTCTGCAAAGTTGTAGATAATTTTTCAAGGAATCCAAGAATATTTGGATCACCTCCATTTGAATTTTGTATCTTGAGTTATCGTTATTTTACCAACACTTAGAAAACCTGAAAATAAAACATATATAGTAAGATAATTAAATATAAACAAACAATACTAAAATAACATAATTTTATAATTTTAATGAAACTTAAATTTTAAAATATAGGATTTAACATATGATAAATTATTAATTTTAAGTTTCATCACTAGAGCCTTGGCGGCTGAACAGGACCAGAAAGACATTGAGAATGACAGACATGGCAAGAGGCCCTATCAGTAGCAGCAGTTCAAGAGACCTTTCCAGGGGCTGCCGGGAATGAGGTCATTCCAATGACTGCCGAAAGGCAAAAGTCATATGCTGCAAAAGAAGGCTCCTCAGAAGCATGAGTACCCAGTGTGCCCGAAGTGCAACCGTCAGCACATGGTCCAGTGTTTATGGGGTTCTGGCAATTGCTTCAAGTGTGGAGCCAGTGATAATATGCTGAGGGACTGGCCGCGGAAGAGGCAGCCAACCCAAGGGAGAGTGTTCGCCATGCATGCCGAGGAGGCAAACCAAGACACGACTCTTCTGACTGGTAACCTATTTAATTTAGCACAATAATTATTTACAGTCATGCATGCTTTAAATTTTCCTTGGGATACTAGTATGTTGTTTTCGTATTTTGGAAACTCTGGATAAAATTTTCAACTATGCAAGAGATCAAGAAACTGGCCACAAATGCTTTGTTAGATTCCGGGGCCACTCACTCTTTTATCTCTGAGACGTTAACTAATTATTTTAGTGTCAAATCCACTGGACTCGACGTGAAAAACTCCGTGACAGTCCCATCAGGGGAAGAGTTATCAGCTACTAGCATGGTCAGATATACTGATCTTGAACTACAAGGCCACCTAGTTTATGCCGACCTGATTGTGTTGCCCATGCCAGAATTTGATGTCATTTTGGGTATCGAATGGCTGACGAAGAACATAGTTATTATTGATTTTCAGAAAAGATCGGTGTTGTTAAGACCGTTGGGCATGAAGAAATTTCTTTTTGAGCCAGACCGGAGGAGAAATTTCCCTCGCATGATCTCTTGCATGCAGGCGCGGAAACTTATACATAAGGGGTGTCAGTCATTCTGGGCTAGTATCATTTCAGCACCAGATTAACCCACCCCATCGATATCCGAAGTACCAGTTGTAAGAGATTTTCCTGACGTTTGTCATGATGTCGTCACAAGCCTTCTACGAGAGGGAGGTGGAGTTCTCCATTGACCTTGGGCGAAGCTCTATGCCAATCTCTAAGGCACTGTACCGTTTGGCACTAGCAGAGATATTAGAGCTCAAGTAGAAAATCCAGTAGCTCCTAGACAAAGAATTCATCCGCCCTTATTTCTCACCATGGGCGTACCAGTGCTCTTCGTAAAGAAGAAATATGGGAGCATGAGATTGTGTATCGATTACCAAGAATTGAACAAGGTAATGATCAAGAAAAAATACCCATTACAAAAGAATCGAGGACTTATTCGATCATTTTCAAGGAGATACAGTGTTCTCTAAAATAGATCTACGTTCTGGGTATCATCAACGAAGGTAAAGGATGCAGATGTTCATAACACAGCCTTCAGAACTAGATATGGACATTACAAGTTCTTAGTGATGCCATTTGGACTCACGAATGCTCTATCCATTTTTATGGACCTATTGAATCGAGTATTTCAGACATATCTTGATCAGTTCGTCATAGTATTCATTGACGACATTCTTATATACTCGAAGAGCCATGAGGAGCACAGTCAGCATTTGGGTACAGTTTTGCAAGTCTTGTAGAGCCGCAAGTTGTTTGCAAAATTCAGTAAGTGTGAATTCTGGTTGAAGAATGTAGCATTTCTGGGACATATCATTTTTAGCTGTGGCATTGAGGTGGATCCAGCTAAAGTGGCGGCAGTGAAAGAATGGGTTGAGCCGAAGAATGCGTAAGAGATCCGTAGTTTACTAGGTTTGGCAAGCTACTACATGAAATTTATTCATGGGTTTTCTTCGATTGCAATGCCACTCAGTTCATTGACTAAGAAGAATGCCAAATTTGTATGGAGTGAAGATTGTTAGAAAAACTTCGATACTTTGAAGCAAGCTGTTATTACAGCGCCAGTTTTAACCATGCCATTGGGGCAAGAAAACTTTGTGTTGTACACCGATGCATCTAAGCTCGATTTATGCACAGCATTGATACAGCATGGTCAGGTTATACCTTATTCCTCCAGACAGTTAAAAGGCGAATAAAAGAACTACCCGACTCATGATCTCGAGTTAGGTGCTGTTTTATTTGCGTTGAAGATATGGAGACATTATTTGTACGGCGAGAAATTTCAGATATTCACTGATCACAAGAGTCTCAAGTATTTCTTCACGCAGAAAGAGCTAAAAATGATACAAAGACGATGATTTGGAGTTTGTAAAATACTACGATTGTGAAATTAGCTATAATCCAGGCATAGCTAATGTTGTGGCAGATGCTTTGAGCAAGAAACTAGCAGTCGTAGCACAGCTATCAGACCAGAGATCATTTCAAACTGAGATTCAGAGGTTTGGCTTAGAAGTTTATCCTAAGGGTAAAACTCCCAAGTTGTCTAATTTGACAGTCCAGTCTTCTTTGCTAGACCGAATCAGTAGAGATCAGCCTTCGGATGAACAGTTAAAGAAATGGAGACTGAAGGATGAATCCAAGGGCAGTGTATTCTACACAGTGTACGATGGTATATGTGACGTACAGAGGAAGGATGTGGGTGCCTAGTGTTAATTCGATCAGAGAGAATATTTTGACAGAGGCACATACATCTCTGTATTCCATCCATCCAGGAGGTAATAAGATTTACAAAGACTTACAGTTGCTGTATTGGTGGCCAGGGATGAAGCGGGACATTCGTCGATTTGTTTCTAAGTGTCTTACTTGCCTGCAAGTGAAAGCAGCGCATCAGAGGCATGCAGGTATGCTTAAGCCACTGCCTATTCCTGAGTGGAAATGTGAGAATATCAGCATGGATTTCGTTGTTGGATTTCCGAGGTTAGTCAGGAGATCTAATGCCATTTGGGTTATAGTGGATCGACTTACTAAATCGGCACACTTTTTACCCGTGAAGACGACTTTCTCCGTGACTCAGTATGCAGAGCTCTATATACGAGAGATATTCTGATTTCACGGGATCCCAGTTTCTATTGTTTCTGACAGGGACCCGAGATTCACATTGTCCGTTTTGAAAGAGTTTACATGCATACATGGGGACGAAGTTGCTATTCAGTACGTCATTTCACCCTGAGACAGATGGCCAGTCTGAGAGAGTGATTCTGATATTGGAAGATTTTCTGCGAGCTTGTGTGATCGATTTCCATTGGAAATGGGAATCGAAGCTACCACTAGTGGAGTTTACCTACAACAATAGTTTTCAATCATCTATAGGTATGGCTCCCTACGAAGAACTGTATGGGAGGAAGTGCAGATCGCCGATTCATTGGGATGAAGTCGGTGAGAGATCAGAACTTGGTCCAGAGATTGTTCAGAAAACTGCAGCCGTAGTGGTCAAGATCCGAGATAGGATGAAGACTGCCCATAGTCGCTAAAAGATTTTTGCTGATATGAGTAGAAGAGACCTCGAAATTGCCGTAGGAGATCACGTATTCGTGAAGATAGCACCTATGAATGGTGTTAGAGCACAAAATCAATACACGTAAACACTTGAATTTATTAAATGGTTAAAATTATTATTTAAACTTTTAAATGATTTTAACGATGCATGATTTGTGATCATTGCATTATTTTAAATTATTATATGTTTAATTAATGCACATTAACATGTTTTCTTGAGTTGTATGTTTCAGGAGAATATGCGATGCGGGATCGGGAAAGAGACCGTGACGATTTAGGAGATTTATGAAAATGTGGTATTTTATTTCAAGTCAAGAAAATTTGATATTTTAAAAGATTTAATAAATTTTAAGCATTTTAAAGTCTATTTTAATTCATTAGGTGATTTTAAGATTTTAAACTTTTAAAGTTTATCACATGTGTATTTCATTTTTAATTAGAGAATTGTAGTAAAGTTAGTATTGGGTTTATAATTTAATTAGAATGTTAATTAATTTATTAAGTAATATTTCCCCTAATTAAACACCACACACGTTACACACACCTACACACACACTAGGCGGCTACACACACTCACACACAATTCTCTTTTATTTCATTTCATATTTTTAGAGAAAACCTATGGTTCTTGAGGTTCTTTCAGCAGCCACCTTTCCCCTTGCAAAATTTCTGAAGATTTTGTTGGTTTTTCGAGCAAAAATCGTGCCACAAGTCGTCCTGTAATGAGTCTCGCATTCCCTCGTGTCGTTATCCGTCGTTTCAGTGAGTTTAATCAGCAAAGTCATGTATATTCTTTCGTTTTTGCATCGATATTGTCATACTATATGTTTTGATGTTTATTATGTGTAAAAATTCTTGTTTGTTATGCAAAATTTGAGCAAAAATGTTTGGATCGCTTTTGAAACAAATTTTAGATCTCAAAAACCGAGTTTGCTGTAATTTTGAATCTTATGAATTTTTGGTCTACTTTCTGGAAAAACTTTCAAGATATAAAAGTTTCTATACCTTCGATTTGACAGTAAATCCGTAATTTTTGGACAAAAAACGAGTGAGTAATGATCATTTTTGTGTCACTGCTCAAATTATGATGCTATATAAATCTGTTCTTGAGAATTGTTTGTTGCAGCCTTCGTTAGGAATCGCCGGTTGATCATTGCGGCATCTAGGAATTTTGAGTCTAGTGTTCAGACGTTATTTGATGCTTCGTTTCGTGTCATTATGCACTTAATAGCAATAGAAGTCGTATGAAGCATTTCGTGTTGAAAATTCATGTTTATGGGATTGTGTTGCATTGTAATTGTGTGTTTTTGTTTGGAGACATTTGGAAGGTTTGTAGGAGTTTGTGTCATTGTCATAGCGTCCTAGGATGGGTCTCGAGGTGGTGGTACGAGTCGATTGGGCGTGGCATAGAATTTGCATCAAGAGTGTTCTTTGGGTTGGTATTGCGCAGAGTTAGTGCCTCAGCTCTCTGTGCCCGATTCTCGCCAGCCTAGCGCCGCGGTGCTACCCTTGTGGCGTCGTAGTGCTAGAACCCCGAGCAGGTAGCGCTGCGGCAATGCCGCAGCGCCGCACTGCCCAACACCTAGTGCCTTGCCGCTTGTCCAGGATTTTTAAAATACTAGTTTAGGTCAATGTCTTCCATTGTTTGGGAAATGTTCACACACTATTTCAGGATTTGTTTTGGGGTTCGATGTCATGGTTTAGAATGATTATTTAACGAGGTCAAGTTCCAAGTTATCTAGAATGTCATAAGTCATTAATTTACCTATGTTGTGAGCATGATTATTACGTCTAAGTTATTAAAATTAAGGGCATGATAATGTGTTAGTATGTGCAGCAGTAGCCCAAGTGAGATCCAACAAATCACTCAACGCAATGTAAGTATGTTCGACAGTGCAAAATAAAATGTTTTATGTTTTTGAGGTATGCTAATTGTCTTGTAACAAAATATAAACGGGTTCGGAAGCCGGAGAACGTGTCCGGGGACCTCTCCACCCTGGTAAAGTATGACCTGGTTTTTATCACGATTGAAAAGCGGTAAAGTATGACCAGGGACCAATCCACTCAGTAATGTATGACCGGGGATCTTATTTATGCGGTAGTGGACATCCCTGACAGCCCTGGACTGTGGTTTAGTCTTATCAGGCGCACTATGTTATGGGTGTCTTGCTTTGAAACATATCTCTACGCAAAATGATGATGACTATGCATTTGTAAATATGTATGATACAGTTACGTTTACGAAAATGTTTATGAAATAAAGGCACGTTTATGCTTATGTAAGTATATTTATGTAAGTATGTTCAAAGTTAAGTTACGTATGTGCTATTCCCATTTTATACATGTTGAGCCTTTAGACCCACTATACTTAATCGATGCAGGTGAGGACGAGCCTGAGGAGACGAGAGGCGGGGATCAATAAGCTGGCTCGGACTGTGCAGTGGACTAACCCGAGAACCGCCTTAGTTTTCAAGGATTTTTATGCATGTTATTTCAGTTACTCTGATTTTTAAGTAATTTACTTTGTGATGTTTTAAACAAGCACTTGTTGCAAGTTGTTTACAATTTCAAATATTTGTTCAAGCATTTTAATTATGTGGCATTTCAAATGATAATTTCTTATTTAAAAAAAAAAATTGTTTTCCGCAAATTTTAAGTATGTTTAAAAGTACGGTACGTTACACCGGTAATCAACATCGAAATCTGGCTCCACCTCAGCCTTCTCGGCATGCATCACATATGCTCTGCAAGTAGTGGGGCCCTTGTTCCTTGGGCAATCTACCGCCTTACGACCCTACTCTTTGCGTACGAAGCATATGAAGGTGCCCAACATGAATTTTTCGTAGTGTAACTTGTTGCACTTCTTACACGGTTGCCCTTCCTCCGGCTTAGGAGCCCCTAGTGCCTGGGGCGATTGCTGCTGTCCTAGCCTCCTAAACAGTCCCTGGGGCTTCTGCTGCCCTTGCTGTCTCGGTGGCCATGTAAACTACCTCTTCTGCGGCTGGGAGCTTGACTGGGCCTGGGATCTCTTCCGTTGCATCTCAAAATCGATATCCCTCAGGGCCTGCTACGCCAAAAAAGCACACCCAGGCACCTCATCATAACCAGCCGGTCTCATAAGCACCACATCCCGGCGTAAAGTCTACCTTAGACCATCCATAAAATTCCTCAGCTTCTGGGCGGAATCTCTAGCAGTGAGGGGCACAAAATGACAGCCCCTGTCGAACTTCCGGATGAACTCCGCCAAAGTCGAGTCCCCCTGGCGGAGACTCATGAACTCCCTCGTGCGGCGATCCCTGACATTAGCTGTGAAATACTTACTATAGAACGCCTCTTTGAACTGATCCCACGTGAGGGTAGCCAGGTTCAGCCCGTGTGCTGCTCCCTCCCACTAGAGGGATGCATCATCTCTCAACATATAGGTGGCGCACCTGACCCGGTCGCCATCCCCCATTTGTAGTTACTGAAAATGTAGCTCCAAGGATCTAATCCAACCCTCAGCTATGAATGGATCAGTGGTGCCCCCGAACTCCTTCGGGTTGAGTCATCTAAACTGCTCATATATATCAATCTGAGGTCGGGGAGCCGGCTGAGCCTGCTCCAAAAGTCTAGCCATACGCTCCAGTACTCTGGTAGCTGCATCCAATGGTGGTGGTGGTGGCGGGTAGTCTCTATCACCTCCAGGATATTATCCTGATGGTCTATACTAGGGGCGCGTCTTGGAGGCATGATATCTGAACACATTCCAATTTTAAGCGTAACCCATCATGCAATTTAATCTAGTTTTCAAAACAATAAATCTTTAAATCATGAAAGCAGATAAACGTGCACCGTAAATCATCGTAAAAGTATAGCATGTAATCATGATGGTGATAACAATAAAATATTTAAAACATGAAAGCTTACAGACTTTATGCTTGAAGACTGAGCTGCACAAGCTGGCGGGGGCACAACCTTATACAGGACCCTTGCTCTGATACCAACTGAAACGTCTACTACTTAAAAAAATGCTACAAATATTTTTTTTAAAACAAGTCTATAATTTTAAATTCTCAAATTATGCATGCATGCAATACTGCTGAAAAATACAGTCTTTAAAAATAATTGTAATTCAATGACAAATAAGTTATTGCGGGGACATTAGCGACAATATTACCTATCTACTTAGCGTTGGCCTTACATATCATCGTATTAACATGTCATCATATTAGTCACAACCAACTCTCATCCTTCAAAACATGTTTATCAGATTCATCACTTAATTATAAAAATTCATGCATATACATAAATTTTCTTTAAAATCAAGCGTGCAACTTATTTTCATAATTTCATAAAAAGGTCATATTCGCGATATATAAACATTTAAAAACATGATAAATGTTTGCTCAGGACGCTCTCAGGACTAAAATCTCGACGCGGGTGCTAATGATAATTTTGCCCTTGGAAACCCAAAATGAATATTTTACCCTTGGAGCTCTGAATTTCGACCCGAAACTTACCAAACTCCTTAAAACACCTCAAAACATATTTAAAAGTATTTCTTAGATGTAAACTCGAGCCCATTACAAAACTTAATCGATTCGTTTTAAAACCTTAGACCAGGGTCCCCGTTTTAACCTGAATCGACCCGAAGCTTAACCAAATTTTTCCGAACTTTTACCTCACTCTAAACACACCCTACCATCCCTAGAACCACACGTTCCGGTCCACTATGACCAATTAAAACAAGACCCAAAATCAGCTGGAATTTTCTGCGTAGGATGTTTTCAAAACCCTAGTACACTAGACATGCAACTTATCGACCTTAGGCTCTACCGGCCCGGACCAGCCTTGGACCGACCCTTCATAGCTTACCTTAGGACCCTTCTGGACCAACCTAAGCTCATCCTTCAGCCCCTTCAAAGCAGCATGAAACACACAATTGCTAATATCCGAAGCCCACCATCCGAGCCAAATCCCCATTCACGCGATCGACTGGCTCCAAGGTGGGTTAAACCGGTGATCGAGCCTCCTTGGGCCGTGTCTCAGACCCACCAGGGTCTGGTCGGCTTGGTTCAGCCCTTGCACCTCCGGCCCCAACCCTCACCCGATCTTCAATCAAACGAACCAACCCCTCAACACAACTCCCCTCGGCTCTAAGCTTGACACTCACCCGATCTGCAATCAAACGAACCAACTACCCTCGCAGAAAATCATAAAAACATGAGCATGTGACATAAAGATGTAATTTTCATGACAACCTTAAAGAAAACGTGAATACAAGTTCGATCGAGAGATTTCCATGCATTTACAAATTTTTTTGCATAATATTGGCGTGAATGAAAAGAAAAGAAGATACATGCATACCTTGATGTGTAGATGCTCAAAAACTCGAAGAGTTTTGAGCCCATTATGCAATAAGACAAACCCAACAAGGCTAATAACACTCCGGAAAAATATTTCGCTTAGGTACGTTTTTGAAAATATTGCCCGAACCCTCAAATAGTCCCTCGGTTTGATAAATTTTGCGTACCGATTAAGAATATTACCCGACGAGTAAAATACCCACCAAGGACCGATTTTCAAAAAATACCCTTAAAACACTTCAAATTAATTAATTGAAATTAATCATTCAATAAAAATATTTTTCCTGATAATACCCGGTCTCCATGCCTCGTTCGAGCGCGAAGGCAACTTAAAACCCTAATGCGTGAAACTTTAAAATAATCATGAAATAAATCATACTCATGCAATAACCATGCATTAAATGCATAAAAGTAATTAAACACATGAAATGCCCGAATTTTAAAAAAAAGTTACTATTCATCGGTTACTATTCAAGCGCCTCGGCGCTAGAATAGTAGCGCCTAGCGCCTAGGCGCTAGAGTTGCGCAAATTTGGCGTTGAGGCACTGAAAAGTGGCGCTGCGGCACTAGAGACGCGAAAATTGACTATGTAAGCTCATCTTCATCTCCTCCAATCATTTTTCCTCCTCCCCCATCGAAACTTTTCTATCCTTTCCATTTTCGAAATTATTCTTCAATTTAAGGGAGATTTGCTCAGGATAATTATGAAATGAAGGTATATTTGTGATCCTCTCATCACGGACTTCACGAGGATGCAAGTATTTCCCATTTTTATTCAAGTTTTGAAATTGGTTGAAATTTAGAATTGATATTGAGTTGATATTTAAGATATTGAGATGTTGGAGATGTATTTGTTTTTGTTGAATTTAAAATGGATATGAGCATGATTTCTAGTTTCTGTGCAAGATCAGTTTTTATGCCTACTCTATTTCGAGTATATGGGATGGTTCTAGTTGGATTTTGATGTTATGGTCTTCATCAAACATCAAGTTAGCTTCTATTTGGTTCAAGAATCACTCACTTCCATGAAGCTATGAAAGAGATATGATATATTTACTAAACCTGGTCTAGAATGCCGAGTTTGTGTCCATGTCTTCTATTTATTCAAATTCTGGTATTAATCGGTTGGGATTCTGGATTTGAGGTTCATATGAAACTTATAGAACATTGTCTTTTCTTCGAAATGATACCAAATTTGCTTGATTCCATTGGATATTGAGGAATTTATGCTCAAAATACTAAAGTGTGCCAGAAACGTATTGACGCAGAATTTGTGGGAATTATGTTGTATGTTTCAGATTATGAACGACTCGGTAAATAACTTTGTTTGACAAGACTTTTTGAAGAATAATTGTTGGGCTTTGAGTTTTCTTGCATATCTAATTTGCGGATCTTGATTTGAAAAAATATTGATATAATTATGAATTTTGTACAGAAATTGCTCTGTTTTGATATATGATCTGAGTTCTTGAGTTATAGTTGAATTCAGGGGTTCAAGACTTCTCAACTACATCTTTAGATATTTTTTGGTATTATTTGAAAGGTATGTTACGGTCGGTAACATACGAGGGAAAAGTATCATTTTTATTATAATTTGAAAATTCTAAGACTCGATGAATTATTTGTAATTTGATGATGACCGTTGTATTGAGATGAGTTTATTATTATATCAAAATGATGATAATGATTTGCATCATTACATTTCATATTGAGCCAATTGTCGATTTAGATTTTATATGACAGAGGTCGCCTTGACTTATTGATTTGTTGCACGTATGGGGCTATAGTTGAGTTGACATAGTGTATGCGGAGGTCGCTGCTAAGTGCTATGACCTGAACACTCTCTATAAGTGCACCATATTCCTGGGATTGTAGAACACAACACCCCACTCTGAGCGGATGAGTCGATAGATGTTGCTGGGGGATTCTCTTCCCTTGGGTACCCTATGACCAGATGATTCACTTGATCTTGAGATTTATTGATAGCCCACAACTTTTTATCATGCATTGCACTATATTGCATCTTTATGAATTTCATATGAACCATTTGTCATTTTAATTCTCATATGTTATTGATTGTATCATACTGGGTTTATACTCACCGGCACGTCGGCTACCTCTTGTTTTTATGTGCTTGACGGTAGGTGAGACGAGGCTTGGGATGCCAGAGTCCAGCTCCAGGAGAGGAGATACGAGTTAGATTGGGATTCTCGGATCTTAGGAGCATTTGATGATGTTTTGATTTCTTTGGCATACTTGTTTATTTTGACATGTTAAAACTTATATTTCAAACATTTGAGACCTTTAAATTATTTTAAAAATGTTTATGTCGGTTTGTGAAACACGGATTAATTATTTTACTAAATCGTTTATTTTGTTATAATTATAATTATTAATATTAGATATCAGAACCGGGGCCCCACATTAGGTGGTATCAGAGCGTAAGATATTCGGAACATGGTAGATCGAGTTTGTTCGAATTGCTTGATCATGTGAAATATTTGCTAGCATTTTTACTGTGCCATAATGTGAAATACATGATTATAATTGAGATATTATATTGTTGGGCTTTATTCGAGATTTTTGAGATGTATTGAGTCTCGAGAGCCAGAGATGATTGATACAAGATTGAGATGATTATGATATTGTGATTTTATATGTGTTTGATCTATTATATATCAGACATGGCTACTCAAGGTAGAGGTTGTGGTAGATCTAGACAGAATGTACCAGTGGCACAAGATCAAGGCAGTGCTATTCATACTCAGATGGATATAACTCCGACTCCGATGGAGATACTGTTAACCAGATTTCAGTCTTTGCACCCACCGATGTTGAAGGGTACAAAAAATTCATTAGAGTGTGAGAGCTGGTTGGAGAATATGGATCAGTTATTTGAATCTATTGAGTATCCAGATGATCGTAGAATCAAATTAGTTGTTCATCAGTTATTGGATGTTGCTAAGAGTTGGTGGCTCATGATTAAGAAAGCTTTAGACGGTCGAGGTACGATTGTTACCTCGGATATTTTTAAATCTGAATTTTATCAACGTTTCATTCCTACCTTTTATAGGAAAGATAAGGGAGTCGAGTTTGCAAATTTAAAGCAGGGAAATATGAATGTTGAGGACTATGTTGCAAAGTTCTCCAATTTACTGAGATTTGCTCCTTAGGTAGCATCAGATGAAGAAGCTAAGGCCGATCACATCATAAATGGTCTTAACCCTGATATCTTTACCTTGGTAAATAGTGGAAGTCCAATACTTTTACTGAGGCTCTTGATCGAGCCAAGGGAGCTGAAATCGGGATCATTAGACAAAAAGATTTTCAATATATGAAACGACCCCAACAACCACAATATCGACAGCAATTCGGACAGGGTAATAGTGGTGGTGACAGTGGCAACATAAGAGAACAATTTAGGGCTAGAGGCAAGCAATTCAAGAGACATGACAGTAATTTTTCGAGTTCTAGTGGATCGAGACAATCTGGTTCAATTCATAGCACTGGTTATTCAGGCCCGACTTTTGGTCAGTGTGGTGGTAGACATTATACCGATCAATGTAGAGGAGTCTCGGGAGCTTGCCACTTGTGTAACCAGGTGGGACACTATGCTCGAGTGTGTCCTAACCGTGGCAGTGATATATCTCAAAGTGGGGGATCATCGAGACAGACACTTCACCAAAACCGCCAGACCCCTACAGTTTATTCTTATCAACAGTCAACCCGGTCAGATCAGAACAAACAGAGTGGTAGCCACAGGGTAGGACATCCACCTAGACAACAGGCTCGAGTTTTTGCACTCACCGAGGATGAGGAACATAATGCTCCAGATAATGTTATTGCAGCTAATTGTTTTCTCTCAAGTTATCCTGCTTATGTTTTGATGGATACTGGTGTATCACATACTTTCATAGCTGAGCACTTTGTCTCCTTGCATTCATTACATTATATGCCATTATCATCTACATTATCTATTTCTACTACACTAGGCAAAGTGATGAGGTAAGCTGAAATGATAAGTGGTTGTGAATTTTGTTTTGAGGATAATGTCATTGAGCTTGATTGCATTGTGTTAGAGATGTCTGATTTTGACTGCATAGTTTGTATTGACATGTTGACAAGATACAGAGCTATTGTAGATTGTTTTCAGAAGGTTGTTAAGTTTCGGCCTGATATGACCGATCACTAGACATTCTATGGTAAGGGTTCTCGAGCTAAGATTCCTTTGATATCTATTTTGTCCATGACTCGTTTGTTGCTGAAAAGAGCAGAATGTTTCTTGGTTTATGAAATTGATATTTCAAGGCCAGTATCTAAATTGGCAGATATTCCAATTGTTAGTGAACTTTCACATGTATTTCCAAATGAAATTCCAGGATTTCCTCCTGTCTGAGAGATTGAGTTCAAAATTATATTGATACTAGGTACACTGCCTAGTTTATAGAGCTCCTTATAGGATGGCGCCAATTGAACTGAAGGAACTAAAGGAACAACTTGAGGATCTATTGGCTAAAGGATATATAAGAACAAGTGTTTTACCTTGGGGTGCTCCATTTTTATTCGTGAAGAAGAAAGATGGGTCTATGAGACTTTGTGTCGATTATAGACACTTGAATAAAGCCACAGTAAAGAATAAGTATCATTTGCCAAGTATTGATTATCTCTTTGACCAGTTGCAGCTTTCTTCAGTATATTCTAAGATTGATTTAAGATCTAAATATCATCAGTTAAGAGTTAGAGAGGCAGATGTGCCTAAGACTGCTTTTCGTACCAGGTATGAGCATTTTGAATTTTTGGGTGTGCCTTTTGGGTTGATCAATGCACCTGTGGTATTTATGGATTTAATTAACCGTGTGTTTCAACGGTATATAGATAAATTTGTTGTGATCTTCATTGATGATAATCTTATCTATTCAAAATCTGAATTTGAGCATGCCAAACACTTGAGAGCTATTTTGCAAATTTTGAGAACTGAAAAGTTGTATGCTAAATTATCCAAATGTGAGTTGTGATTTAATAGAGTGGTTTTCCTTGGACATGTGATTTCAAGTGCTGGTATATCAGTTTATCCGAGTAAAGTTGAGGCAGTCATCAATTGGTCTAGACCGACATCAGTTCCTGAGGAACGTAGTTTTATGGGTTTGGCAGGATATTATCTAATATTTATTGAAGGATTCTCACAGATTGCAAGGCCAATTACCCAGCTGACACAAAAGAATGCACCATTTATTTGGTCACAGGCATGTGAGGCTAGTTTTGTTGAACTTAAGCAGAGCTTGACTAGTGCACCAGTTCTGACTATCCCATCAGGTGTAGGAGGATTTACAGTGCACACTGATGCTTCATATCAAGGACTGTGTTGTGTATTAATGCAACATGGTCGTGTGCTTGCCTATGCTTCAAGAAAGTTGAAGCCACATGAGTCTAGATACCCAGTGCAAGACTTTGAACTAGCAGCAATGGTTTTTGCCTTAAAGATTTGGCGTCACTACTTGGATGGGGAGACATTTGAGATATTCACTGATCATAAGAGTTTGAAAGACCTCTTTTCACAAGTTGAACTGAACATGAGACAGAGACGTTGGTTATACTTTTTGAAAGACTATGATTGCGAAATAAAATTTTACCCAGGCAAGTCTAATGCAGCAGCCGATTCTTTCAGCAGAAAAGTATGCAATATGTCCTTCCTCACTAGCAGTATTCTGATCTAGTAGAATAATGTTGTCTTTCTTGTTTGGATTTTGTGAAAGATACACAACTTGTACGAGTATTTATGATTCAGGCAGACCCAGAGTTGTTTGTCAAAATTAGAGAGGCCCAAAGGTTAGATCAAAGCATTCAGAAATCAATTGAACTCGTCAAATCAGGACATCGATCAAAAGTTGAGGTCAATAATGAGGGTATTTTGTTTGTGAATGATCGTATTGTAGTTTCTAATATTTCAGAGTTGAGGATACAAATTTTGCGTGATGCTCATTGCAGTTAGTTCAGTGTACACCATAGAAGTAAAAAGATGTACAATGATTTGAAGAAACAATGTTGGTGGAAAAGAATGAAATCTGACATAGCAAAATTTGTATCTCGATGTTTCAATTGTCAACAAGTGAAAGTAGAAAGGAAGCGACCAGGAGGTCTTTTGCGTATCCTTAAGGTTACAGAATAGAAGTGGGACCATATAACCATGGAGTTTGTCACGAAATTGCCGAGGTCGTTGGGGGGTTGCGATTCAATTTGGGTTATCATTGACAAATTAACTAAGTCTTTCTATTTCATTCCTTTTTCAGATGACATATAGGCCTGATCAGATGGCCAGATTGTACATCAGAGAATTTTTGAGATTGCATAGTGTGCCTAAGTCGATTGTATCAGATCGTTATCCCAGATTTCTTCTCATTTTTGGCAGAGTTTAAAAGAGGCCCTTGATACTCGTTTGCATTTGAGTATAGCATATCATCCTGAGACAGACGGACGGTCAGAATGTACTATTCAGACATTAGAGGATATGCAGAGAGCTGTAGTGATGGATTTTTGTATTGGTTGGCAGGATTCGTTACCACTTTACGAGTTTTCTTATAACAACAGTTATCAAGTGAGCATTGGAATGTCACCATTTGAAGCACTATATGGCAGGAATTGTCGATCTTCTCTGTATTGGGACGATTTATCTGAAGCACCAATTGTAGGACCTGATATGATAAGAGACATGACAGAGAAGGTGAAATTGATTCAGAGCCGTATGCGAGCTTTTCAGGATAGAAAGGTAAGTATGCGAACATCAGGAGACGATCGTTGATTTTTGAGAAAGGTGACAAAGTTTTTCTGAAAATATCTCCTTTCGGTGGTACATTTAGATTTGGAAAGAAGGGTAAATTATCACAAAGATTCATAGGTCTGTATGAGATTTTGGAATGTGTTGGTGATTTTGCTTATAGATTAGCTCTTCTTCCGGCTTTATCAGGTGTTCATGATGTTTTTCAAGTGTCCATGTTGAGGAAATATCATTCAGATCCTTTTCATGTACTTCCACCCGATGAGTTTGAGTTAGATCAACTTTGAGCTACATTGAGAGACCGATTCAGATTCTAGACAGAAAAGATAAGCAACTAAGAAATAAATTGATACTGTTGATTAAAGTACAGTGGAACAGACATGGTGTCGAGGAGTTAACTTGGGAATTAGAAGATAATATATGACATAAATATCCAGAGTTATTCAAATGAAGTATGCTTCTATTCTCGGTCTTACTTTCAGTACTGATCATTCCATCGTAGACTTGAAATTGATGATTTGATTTCGAGGACAAAATCTATTTTTAGAGGGGAGGAATTGTAATGCCTAATTTAAAAAAAATTTTTAAAAAAAAGTTATTGTTCATCGGTTACCTGATCTGCAATCAAACGAACCAACCCCTCAACACAATTCCCTTCGGCTCTAAGCTTGACACTCTTACCTTCGACTCCATCCTTATGACAACCCTTTACCATCATGCACTTCCCCTTAGCCTTGACAACCTGGCAGCCCCTCGCGGAAAATCATAAAAACATGAGCATGTGACATAAAGATGTAATTTTCATGACAACCTTAAAGAAAACATTAATACAAGTTAGATCGAGATATTTCCATGCATTTACACAAATATTTGCATAATATTGGTGTGAATGAAGTGAAAAGAAGATACATGCGTACCTTAATGTGTAGATGCTCAAAAATTCGAAGAAACGCGCGTCATAGAAGCATCGGAGGAGCGAGGAGAAAGCTTGCTTAAAAGAAAATGGAGGGGCTGAAACTTTGCTGCTATGTTTCTAAAAGAAAGATATTGCATGGGGAGGGAGGGCGGCTGCTAGGTAATAATTAGGGTTAGGGTTTGTTTAATGGTAGTTTAAGTTAATTAAAATGTGCATTAATGGGCCTCAATAAAAATAAAAAGAGTTTTGAGCTTATTATGCAATAAGAAAAACCCAACAAGCCCAATAACACTCTGGAGAAACATTTCTCTTAGGTATGTTTTTGAAAATATTGCCCGAACCCTCAAATAGTCTCCCGGTTAGATAAATTTTGCGTACTGATTAAGAATATGACCCGACGAGTAAAAATACCAACCAAGGACCAATTTTCAAAAAATACCCTTAAAACACATCAAATTAATTAAGTTAAATTAATCATTCAATAAATATATTTTTCCTGATAATCCCCGGTCTCCCGGTTAGATAAATTTTGCGTACTGATTAAGAATATGACCCGACGAGTAAAAATACCAACCAAGGACCAATTTTCAAAAAATACCCTTAAAACACATCAAATTAATTAAGTTAAATTAATCATTCAATAAATATATTTTTCTTGATAATCCCCGGTCTCCGTGCTTTCTTCAACTTAAAACCCTTATGCATGAAACTTTTAAATAATCATTAAATAAAACATACTCATGTAATAACCATGCATTAAATGCATAAAAATAATTAAACACATATTTTAAAATAAAACCCTAGATTGCCATGCATTCAAGTTACGTAGATCGAATTTTTTGGACCTTACACGACTTCTCTAAAAATCGGTCACACAAGCTCAGAGTAAGTCTTCTAAAATCTGTATCACCCTCTCTGATTGACCATCTGTCTGAGGATGAAATGTTGTACTGAACAGTAACTTTGTTCCCATACCAGAATGCATTCTCTTCAAGAAAGATGACGTAAATCTCTTGTTTTTGTCAGAAACTATAGAAACTGGGATTCCTTATAGCCTGACTATCTTTTGAATATACATCTCTGCATACTACGTCATGGAGAAAGTCGTCTTTACTGGCAGAAAATGTGCCGACTTAGTGAGACTGATCAACTATCACCCAAATAGTGTTGAAGCCCTTTATTGTCTTTGGTAAGCCCACTACAAAATTCATTGTAATGTTTTCCCACTTTCACTCAGGAATAGGAAGTGCTCTGAGCATCCATGCCGACCTCTGATGTTCTGCATTTACTTGCTGACAATTTAGACATTTAGATTGATAACGTGCGATGTCTCGTTTCATACCCGGCAACAAACACAGTAACTGCAAGTCCTTATACATCTTTGTACTCCCTGAATTTATAGAATAGGGTGTATTATGGGCTTCTTTCAAGATTTCAGCTCTAAGAGAATCCATACGAGAAATCCAAAGTCTGCCTCTGTATCTGACAATATAATCTTCAACTGCGTATAAAATCCGTCCCTTTGACTCATCCATATGTCTCCATTTCTGTAACTGCTCATCTATTGTTGGCCTAGCTCGAATTCAATCACTTAAAGTAGATTGCAATGTCAAAGTAGATATATTTGGAGCCTTGCCCTTAGTATACATCTCAAGATTTAACCGCTGAATCTCTGTCTGAAGATATTTCTTTACTGATAGTTGGGCTAAGACTGTTGTTTTTCTGCTCAGGTGCTGAATATGCTCCTCCCTGCTCCTCGAATAGATCAAAATATCATCTATGAATACGATAATTAACTGCTTAAGATACGGCTGAAATACGCGATTCATGTGAACCATGAAGATCCCTCAGGCATTCGTCAATCCAGGGAATCACTAGGAATTCATAATTTACATAACGAGTCCTGAAAGCCGTCTTATGCACATCTGCTTCTTTTACCCTCAACTGATGGTATCTTGATCGAAGATCTATCTTCGAGAATATTGAATCTCCTTTCAATTGATTGAATAGATCTTCAAATCTTTGCAAGGGGTACTTGTTCTTCACTGTCACCCTGTTTAGCTCTCGATAATCAATGCAGAGTCTCATACTCTCATCCTTCTTCTTCACAAATAGTACTGGTGCGCCCCATAGGGAGCAAGTAGGGCGAATGAATCCCTTATCTAGCAGCTTCTGAATTTTATCCTTCAGCTCCTGAATTTCTACAGGTGATAGATGATATAGTATTGTCACATATTTTCCCTCGCTAGCGCACGGTTGTCAAGTTTTAATATAAGAGAGTAAAATATCGTTCCCACGAGGAGTATATATATAACATATCTCAGGTGCTTGTAATGATAATATTCAGGACTTTATGTAGAAGAAACAATAAAAGATTTGGTGTATTAAAAACGAATTAGTTGAAAATAAATATTAATCGAATCTCCGAATTGAGAAAATATCAATGAGAGAAATTATTTAGAGGAGTGATTTCACTTAGTTTCCACGATAAATATTCTAGGTTGCATTATATTCAAGAACTCAAGTCTTTTAATTACCAAGAAAACTTAATTATTTTATTCTACCTTTTCCAAGTAAAAAATAAAAGTGTATCATTCATATTTCGATTCAAAAATTCCTAATAAAAATATAAATTGAAATGATATATGCAAATGATGATCATCCCTAAGCACCGCTAAAGTTATACATTTTCCGAACAATATAAACATTTACTGATGTGTTTCCAATGATCCATAATTCTAGTCCTTGTCATCGAGTTGTAGAATTAATCAGATAGTTATGGTAGTAAATTGAAATCAAATAAAACTAGTAAACACAATTAAACAGACAGGAATTTAATCATATAAACAACAGAGCAAAATTATCGCGTAGATGAATCTACATCATCAACTAGAATGGAAAAGTTAGTGCATAATGAAATTTAAACAAAGGCGAAGCATGTTTGAAGATTTAGACATCGCAACACAAGAAATTAAAGGGCGAAAGATTAGATAACAAATCATAAGTTGCGTATCTGTCCCCAAATATGTCGTTCTTCGTTTTTGGGATCAACCTTTGCGTTCCAAATCCTTCTCCAAGTGTGTGTGCTTCGTCTCTCAAGGCTTTTCTCTCCCAAACGGCCACTCCCTAGGTTGGAAGCTTAATCCTCTTTTTATATTTCGTCTGGGCCTGTAAAAGAAAGCCAAATGATCAATTCTCGTAGGCATTAGCGCCGCGGCGCCCCTAAAGTACAGAGATAGGGCCGTGGTGCCTGTAGAGTAGCACCTAGGTGATTTGTGTTCAGTCTTGGTGGCGCTGCGGCGCTGGGTTGTAGCGCTTAGGCGCTTGTTTTCCTCCTTGAAGCCTTAGCATTGCGGCGCTTATCCTTGCCGTGGCAGCGCTTGTCCACCAACTTTTCACGATCAAAACCACCTCTAATTGCCCTCAATCAACCAATAGTTGTTCATCTCCTCCACGACACTAAAACAACAAATACCCAGCATAATTATGTCCAAAACCAACATAATTCAAATGGATTCTCGAATAAATTACGTGCAATTCTAGCACTTATCAGGTACCTTAGAGATTGGCACTGTACCAGGCAACAACTCGGTAGAGAATTCCACCTCTCTCTCAGGTGGGATGCCAACAACATCATCAGAGAATACATTCGGAATCCTTGACAACCTCTACATCTTCAATCAACTGGTTGATAGTATCAGGTTCAGAAATGATATTGGCAAGAAAACCCTGGCAGCCTCTTCGCATAATCTTCTTTGCACAAATAAAAGAAATGATGTGCTGCATTTGTCTGCTCTTCACTACCTCGACGATAATTGATTTCCCATTGGGTGGTGTGATAGACACCGACCTTTGCTGGAAATCAATTGAAGCTCCATTCAGCGTTAACAAATTCATTCGCAAAATAATATAGAACTCAGACATTGGTCAACACAATAAGATATGCTCGCACATTATCCTTCTATCACCTAAGCTCCCCGTCTTTTACAATGCTGGCAGACAACATCTACTCGCTCGAAGGCACTGTAACTCTAAATCCCGATTCCATTATCTTTGGTAAGACTCCCAATCGCAAAAGGATTTAGATATAAACGAGTGTGTAGGTCCAGAATCTAGCAATGTGTTTGTGGCTACACCTGATATAAATATCCTGCCTGTGTGAACAATACCATCATATATAAATATTATGCATGTGTGAACAATACCATCATATACAATCAAGGCCGAAATTCAAAAATTTCCTGATATTTACGCCCTCCTATTTTTGAATTATTGCAAAACAAGCCCTTTTTTTCAAAAATTTGTAAAACAGCCCTTTTTTTTCATATATCGGAAGATCACCTCTAAAGATTGGATCCATCTCTCGGAAACAAATGGGTCGGTAATACCAGCAAAGCACATATATATCAATATGTCGCCCCTGTTAGCATTACTAGTGTGCTGCTCCAGTAGTCACGCCATCCCCTCTAGTACAATAGTAGCATTATCTAGTGGTGGTCGAGGTATCTCCTCACGTCGTTTCTCTTCCCCACTCATGGAAACAACACGTCTTAGAGTCATAACTGTATACACCATTCAAGTCACATAACCAACATGCATTTAAATTAGAAGACATCTAACCTCCCAATTTTTATATCATAAAAGCATCGAACTTTAGCATGAAAAAAAGCAGTAAAAACTCACTGACTTTAGACATGACTTCTTGAGCTTCCCATAAACGGGAGTAGACACAACCCTTACAAGATCCTTGGCTCTCATACCAACAGAAATGTCCCTCACCTCACTCTTACTTCAATTAAATAATAATAGTATTTTTTTGTTTCACTCATGAATATAACTCATCATCAGAACTAAATAATTTAAGATTCAATTTAAAAATGCTAAATAAAAGGTTAATATGAAACCATATAAAAAACTCCAAAACCCGCCAAAAATTATTTAAACCACCATAAAATCAAATATTAAAACTCTTCAAAATAAAATTCAATTTTTTTCATTAAATCCTTTAAAATAACTCAGAAAACGAGAGTTCTTCGAGTGTGTACTTTCCAGCCCATTTCGTCATGAGCGTAGCCTCATTTTCCTGACCTACAACAATTCAAACATATTACCTCTAATGACTCAACACATCCCGACCGTGATAGAAAATAATACATATACAAGCACATGCATTTAAAAGAATATTTTTATTAAAATACCACTGACTAAAAAATCGCTAGCATATACATTTTTATAAATCATTCAAAAAACTCAACATTATATAGCATTTCCTCATCCTTTATCATAAATAATTTTCGTTGATGTTTGATCCTTGAGAGTGACTATCATTTATCTTTTATCCTCTGTTTGATTGATCAATCTATAAACCATGATACTATGCAGCGGGCGACAGCAAGTCTCGTCACTAGGTCGTTGCCTAAAATAAAGCAAGTTCACTGTCCCTTTTTACGATGGATCCCTCACATATCTTCTGTGTCACAGTCAAATCACATCCTTCAAAATATTTTATTTTCCTTCCTTCTGCCATTTAGAAATAACTAAAATTTTTCCAAACTGAACAAAAAACAGGAAATTTATTAACTTTAGCATATAACATAAATTTAACATATTAATTCGAAATAACCTTTAACATGTGTTATCATTACTCGGGACACTGCCAGTACTTCGGAACTTCCCTGGACATAAAATGGCCATTTTACCCTTGATGCCCCAACTTACCCTTTTCAACTTTTTCCTACGTTCCTTGACCCGAGCATATCCCGAACCATCATATAATCTTATTTTTGACCTCTAACAACTTTCTAAATGTAACGCCCCGAAAATTTTAAAGTCCACGCGAACCACATGCATGCATTTATTAAATTCCTTTGTATTTTAATTAAATGTTTTAATTGCATAAATTAATTATGTTGTGGTTGTCGACATATTTAAAATTATATTTTCTACATTGTTGCATTAAAATGTATTTTTAAATGTTATTCGAGTTGCGAGCGCGGAACGGAGACCGATGGCTGATAATTATAAAACATTTTTATTAAATAATTGTTTTAAAATATGATTGTGGGTTTTTCTTATTTTTGAAAATATGGGGTTTGGAGGTGATTTTATACGCCGGGACGTAATTTTTACCGGTGTTGGTTTTTCAACAAAAATGCGAACGTTTTGGCAACCCGGCTAATAAATTCACAAACTTTATTAAGCAAATTTATTTTAAATATTTTAGTTAAACACTAATGGGCTGAGTGAGCTTAATTAAATTTATTAAAGGGCATAAGGCCTAATTAGTGGATTTTTATGTATTTAATATATAAAACCTCACCCCAAAACCCTCACAAAATCGGCCACACACTTTCAAGCAGACCAAAACTCTCCCAAGCAAGAAAAACACACGGCACACACTATATTTATGAAGGAAAAATTCGGTGGAAGCTTAGGGAGATTAAAGCCGCGGTTCTCGTCCGTTCTTCGCGATCGTCGACGGGTTTTTCGTGCGTTAAATACGCAAAGGCACGCCATACATCTCTTTTTCTCGTTCATCACATCATATTATTTTTTAAATTATATTTGAATGAAAAGCATGAGTTTTTTATGAATATTTTCGGAATATTGCATGCACACCTTGGGAAACATGAGATTTTGATAAAAAAATTCATGAATTGATTACGTAAAGGGGGCTGCCATGAACTTAGGTTGGAACAAGAGGTGTTTATGCATGATTTAGAGTCCTAGCACACTCACCTTAAACACCAAAGTTGAAGCTAAACAAGCAAAACAAGCATAACTGAAGGTTAGAAACTTGCAGTCATGGGGCTTGTAGGATCGGGATTCATGGATGAGGGGGAGGGCTGGCCTTGGCTGGGCTTCAGGGCCGGCTAGGGTCAGGGTAGGAGTCAGGGAAGAGTCCTAGCCATGTTAGGACTCGAAAAACCAGGGGCTGGGAGGAGTCCTTGCTAACAAGGACTCCACCCGAGAGCCAAGGGAAACATGCGCAGGCTTCAGAAGTTTTAGCAGGGAGGAGGGGCTCGGCCAGGGGGATGGGCTGGGTTAAACTAGGTCCTTTAGAGTCTAGAGAAGGTGGTCTAAGGTTGGGGCAGGGGATGGCGTGGGTGGTTCAGGCAGGGCATGAGAAAAAAACCAGAAACGTGGTGATGCATGTAGCGCGCAGGTTGCTGCCTTATTCAGGTGGCTTGTGCGCAGGGTCCAGGGACTGGGTCGGTTTGGGCTTGGTCTGGACGTGGTCTAGGGAAGTTTAGGGTCGTGTGGGCTCGGTGGTTAAGGGCTCGAAGCGTCCTAGGTTGGCTAGGAGTCCTCATGTGCTTAGGAGTCTCACACTTGCACACATGCATGAAAAAGGGTCACAGGCAGGAGGTTTTTGAGCGAGATATTGTCTTGTTTTTCGGGCTGGGCTTGCACAGTAGGGTCCCTAGGTGGGTTGGCTAGGTTTTGGTTTGAGGTGGCTCGGGCGTGGCTCGAGTATTTTGGGAGATAGCTCGGGTGGTTCCCTTAGGTGTCATATTTCGAAATTAAAGAGCTAAAAATGAATCCAAGGGTCCACGGGGGTGGCTCATGACTTGGAAGGGTATAATAAATCAAAAAAAGTTTATGTTAAAAATTTGGGATCAAAATAACGAGTTTTGGAATTATTCTGAATTTAATCGTCGCACGAAACACTAATTAACGTATTAATTGAAACGCCTAGTTTTAAGCTTTATAAAATTATGAAAAATTAGGTTTAAGCTTAAATAATTATTATAAGTATAAGTTTTTAATTTGAGAATTTTATATTAAGATTTGGTTTAATTCGGGATTAAAACGTGTTAATACGTCTTATTTAAAAATTAAATCAAAAGTCCTCGATTTAAGCTAAGTAAAAATATGATAAAATTCATGTAGGCTTAAATAATTATTTGGGACATGTTAGAGTCAAAGAAGTTAAGAAAAAGTCAAAAACGGGAAATTATACGTCCAGGGGTAAAACGGTCATTTTACACCTAGAAATTAGTAAACGTCATGGCAGTGCCCTGAATGCTGTTTTATGTGCTAATATGATTATTTTCTATAGTTATGGATGTTTATGGAATTTTTTTTTTGTTAAAATGATATTTTAAATGTTTAAGGAATTCTATATGTTTATGATTTAATATGTAGAAAATGTTATTTTACATGTTTTGAGGGTAAAATGTCATTTTAAATGTTTATGAAATGTTAATGATTAAATTATGATTTTTAAAATGTCTATTTGATTTTTATGATTTAAGGAAGACATTTAAAAGACATGTTGCATGCTTGGTTTCAAAAATAAAATGTTATGTTATGCATGATTTTTATAAAGTGGTGAGAATATAAATGTTGAAAGAAGTGAAGTGATTGTGACTAATTCGTTAATGATGGCGACGTGGTGAGGGTTATGGTCCCAGTGGGAGCCCGACGATCGTGTTTCCATTATTACGAATATGAGGTTATGAGGTTATGAGGTTTGAGGTAAGAATGGGAATATCGTGAGGGGAGAAGGCCCCAGAGGAGCCCCGACGATCGTATTTCTATTCGATCATGTTAGGCCAGGGCCCAGTTGACCGGTGAGAGTGTTGCTGGTGTCCACCGCTGCCCAATACTGAGGTTTCACGTAGATGGATCTATCGTCATGTCATGTCATGTCATGTCAGGAAAGTCACAATTAACGATCTGAATTCAACAAAGGAAAAAAAAAGAAATGTTCATGATTATGTTTAAAGTTTTATGTCATGTCATGTTGAGGAAAAAGAAATTCATGTTTGCATGTTATGAAAAATGTTTATGTTTAAGTTTTATGCATCATGAAAATGTTTACGAAAATGTTTATGTTTATGCATCTTCATGAAAACGATATTTTAAGTATAAATATTTTTCACCGTTATATGTTGACTGTATTACGTATTACTCGTTATAAAGATTATGGTGTGTTGAGTCTTTAGACTCACTAGGTATGATGGATGCAGGTTATCATGATAATGCTAATGGAGGTCTTGATGGTTGATCCGACTGGACTGAAGATGCACATGACCCGAGGACCGACGCTAGTTTCCGGATATATGTTATGATTTATGTTAAAAGATTTTATGACTTTTATCATGAGTATGAGTGGTTTTTGAGAGGTTATAGTATGGGCTATACTTTTCAAATGTCATTTTTAGATTTAGAAAAATGTTAGTTGGTTGTTTATTTTAAAATGATGTCAAAAATATTTTATGAGATTTTATGATTCGGCTGAATGCTATGTGAGGTTTTAAAAAGAAAAAAAAAATTTCTAGTACTTTTAAAGCAATAAAAAGGGCAGGACGTTTTACTAAACCTCCTACTCATTTTCACAATTCGACTTAACTGCTAAACCGTAGTCCCGCTTGTAGCCCGAATTTACTCGAAACTTAATAATTTTTTTCCAAACTCGAACACAACTTATTGGATCCTAGCTACCCTCGTGAGTCAAGTTCCAACCCATATAAGACCAGCCTTAACGCTCTGAACCCTCTGCCCTCATCAACGACCCTCGCCCTTCCACACTCGCGACGCGGCCAGACTTCACCAACCCTAGCCCCTAACCGACCCGATCCTAGCCCTCTAGAAACCCTCCTAGGACCCTATTAGACAACTCATGCACCAGCTCCCATGCACGGCCCACCATGCACCATTTTTTTCCCTTATTTCCCCAAAATTGTGCTCCCTAGGCCCCATAAAAAGCCCTCAACGCTTCCCTATCGTTCTACCCTTTCCTCAAGCCACTTTAGTACTCTCTAGGACCATGACTCGACCCAACATAGGGCCTTAATCACGGATGCACAGCCAGCAAGCAGCATCTCACAAGTGCGAAAATCAAAGCCTCCTTTGGAAATAATCTTAATAAAGGCTCGGCGCTTTCCCCTCTCGTTCCAGCCCTATTCTAACCTACATGGGACTCTCTTTAGCTTTTCTAAACATCATATCCTTTCTCCTTAATGGCAGCGAGTCCCTAGGAATCTTAACACAACTCAAACATTCATTAAAACTTCAAAACTTTAAAATAAATTATTGAAAATGTTAATAAAACTTGATCATCACGTTTTTCATTCAAGAGAACATAAACATGCATAATATTGTTTGAATGATGAAAAAATAAGGGTTTAAAATGTTTCTTTACGTTTAAAATGCCAGAAATACAAATATCGGTGCGGTGGAATGTCTGTTACGAACTAAAAACAATTTCTAAGGGAGTCAGGTGATCATTGTTGGAAGAAATAACAAGGAACAAAATCGAAGAACGAAGGAAAAAAAATCGAAATCTCCCTTGGAAACCATCCTTAGTTTCGGCCGCCTCCTTCACCTTACTTGAATTGTTTGTATGCGATTATGTGTAAATGGGTTGTGCATGTGTGTTTATGATTTAGGGTTCAATTATTTAAAAAAAACACAAAAAGCCTTTCTAAACAATTAGTTAATGAGCTTAAATAAACCTATTTTTTAATTAAGTAATTAGGCCCATTAAGATTTATAAAATCATTACACCTCAAATTAAAAGATTTAAAAATGCTAAAATTCTAGGGTTTAATAGAATATTAGAAACACAAATGTTTTCTTAACTAAAAAATAAATTAGATTTTAAATCTTGAACATCTTAATAATCCTTAGTCCTCCGTCTCTTGCAAACCATCGATATTCGCCAAAGAATCTTTAAATTATGAAATAAAGCAAAATTACACAATCAATCATTTGGTCAATCAAAATATATCCTTCATTTGGTCAATCTCTAGTCCTCTGTCTCTTGCGGTTTACGTAACAGGATTTTTGGATGTTAGAAAATGATTTTTACCATTGCTGTGGATAAAACATTTGCTACCAAAAACTTTGAAGTAGGATAACATAGGTTGCTTGACACACCAGATCTCATAGGATGTCTAGCCATATTTATTGTTAATCATTGATCTGTTATGACTACAACATACAGTGTTCAATGCTTCAGCGCAAAATCTCTGAAAATTTCCATAACAACAAGAATTGTTCTAGCAGCCTCTTTAAGAGTCTTATTCCTTCTCTCACCAACTCCATTTTGATTAGGTGTTCTAATTGCTAAGAACTCAAGCCCGATTCCATGTTTTTCAAAAAGATGTACAAATTTTGATTGATAAACTCAGTTCCTCTATCCACTACAAAAAAAGGCTAAAGACAACGGTGAAAAATCGTTGTCGTAGGTCTTGTAAAACCGTTGTTAAAGGCCCTGTGGTTAAAGGGTGCGCTCAAAGACAAAGGTGAAAAACCGTTGTTGTAGACGTCTAAAGACGACGGTGAAAAACCGTTGTCGTAGGTCTTGTAAAACCGTTGTTAAAGGCCATGTGGTTAAAGAGTGCGCTCGAAAATAACGGTTTTTCACCGTTGTTGTAGGTTTATTTGCGACGGATTTTCGAAAACCATCGACAGTTTGTATGCCGTCGCTAATTTTAAGCCGACGCTGATTAGCGACAGTTTTAAAATCCGTCGTTAATTTAGCGACGGTGTACAAACTTAATCCGTCGCTATTATTTTCTGGAGAAAAAAAAATTTGCTTTTATAATTTAATAAATCTAAAAAAAATTACAATATGACTATGCTAACAATATTCATGATCTTAAGTAACACTTAAAATTTTACAAAAAATTGAAGCGAAAAAACTGCTAAAATCATATAAGAGAAAAATTTTAATTGTTGTGAAGAGGTGTTGAGGAAAACGGACCGAAAATGCGGTTATTTATAGACAAATTGCGACGGAGTTTGGTAAAACCATCGCTAATATTAAACCGTCGCTATTAGCGGCGGTTATGATAAAACCGTCGCTATTAGCGGTGGATTTACTAAAATCCGTCGCTAATTTAAAAAGTCCGACGATTTTGTTAAATTTAACGACAATTTTGCTTAAACCATCGCTATTAGCGACGATTGTTTATTAAACCGTCGCTAAATTTAAAAAGTCCGACGGTTTTGTTAAATTTAGCGACGGTTTTGCATAAACTGTCGCTAAAAATATATCGACGGTTTAAACAAAAACATCGCTAATTTAAAACATGCAATAGTTTTATCAAAACCGTTGCTATATTTAGCGACGATTTAGCTTAAATCTTCGCTAAATTTAACGACGGTTTTATTAAAACCGTTGTTGTAGGTGCGTTGTTGAACGAACAGAGACATAAAATGGTTTTATTAATAGACAACGATTTTAAAAACCGTTGTCTTAGCTACATAAAAACGCGCTCATAGACCACGATATTAATAACTATTGTCATAGCTACTAAAAAACACGCTCATAGACAACGGTATAAAAACCGTTGTCGTAACCCATAAAAGACAACGGTTTTAACAAAAACTGTTGTCTTAGCTAAATAAAAAATCATCACAAAGACATTGGTTTTGAAAACCGTTGTCTTCGCAACCAAAAAGCATGCCCATAGACACCGATTTTAGCTGTTTTTGCTAAAACCCTTGTCGTTGACCCATAAAAGACAATGGTTTTTAAAGAACTGTTGTATTTGACAAGGAAAAAATTCACAAAGATAACTGTTTTTGTTAAAACGTTGTCAAAAGGAAAAAAGACAATGGTTTCTGATAAAACCGTTTTCTTTTTAGTGTGGTTGAATATGGAATTTCTTGTAGTGATCGGATATGACTTTGCCAATCAATTTTATTTTTCTTTGAAAATTCATTTGAAAATTTTGATCAGTTGAGCATCAATTTGATCTTTTGATTTTATAAATTTATCTAATTAAAACATGAGAAATCATTAACAATAACTATAGTGCATTTAACAATAACTATAGTGTATTAACAAAAAAATCCACCTCAAGTCTCGACTCCAGCACTATTTCCTTTATCCCAAGACATGTCTCGGCCCCTTAGAAATAGCAGCCAACCAACCCTTGCACGACACATGAAGAAACGTGAATGATCATCAACAAAATGCAATAGTTCATGCAGAAACCTTTACTGAGGAACACATATGCATAGATCAAAAGTTTTACAATTTTTTACACAAAATTTACACATATTAACAGCGTGTATGATGCTCAAGGGAAGAACATGCATGCCTTGATGTTTTTGTGAACAAAAAATAGAAGTATACACGTCTGAGGCACGGGGGAAAGCTCTAGCTTGAAGGAAATGGAGAACCGAATTTTCTTGCTGCTACAACTCACGAGGAGGCTGACGAGTAGAGGTCTTGGGCGGCTGATAGAGTTAGATTAGGCTTAAGGTTAATTAGGTGATATGTTTAAGCTTAAATAAATGGTTAATGGGTCCTAGCATAAACATTAAAGGGTAGAAAAATGGGTTTGGAGCCCATTAAGCTTAAAAGTGGGCCCATTAAGTCCAACCGAAAATATTTCGTTTAGGTAAATTTTTGAAAATATTGCCCGAGCCATCAAAAGTACTTCTTTTCAATAAAATTTACGTACCGAATAAATATATGCTTTGTCGAGTAAAAATACCTAAAAAGTCCATTTCTTGAAAAATACATTTAGAACACTTCATATTATTTAATAAAAATTAATCATGTAATAAAAATAATTTTCCTGATAATTCACAAGACTCCGTTCCTCGTTCGAGCGCGAAATGCATCTATAAACTCTAATGCATGAACTTTTTAAAAAACCATAAAATAAATCCTATCATGCAATAATTATGCATAAAATTCATAAAAATGATTAAAAACATAATTTAAATAAAATTCTAGATTGCATTCATTCAGGTTACGTGAATTAAATTCCTGGACTTACAACTCTCCCCACTTAAATAAAATTTGTCCTCGAAATTTAGAACGTACCGAATAACTCCGGGTAGCAACTCCTCGTCTCGGTCTCGGTCTCCCAAGTAGCCTCCTCATCGGAATGATTCATCCACTTGACCTTGACCATCTGGATCACCTTGTTCCGGAGCCTCTTCTCCTACCTGTCCAGTATCTGTGTGGGTCTCTCCTCGAAAGACAAGTGCTGTGTCAGCTGAAGTGGCTCATAGTTCAGTACATGCGAAGGATTCGACATGTACTTCCACAGCATGGAGACGTGGAACAAATTATGAACTCCCGCCAGATTCGGCGGTAATGCAACTGTATATGCAAGTGTGCCAATTCTCTCTAGGATCTCGAATGGCCCGATGAATCTAGGGCTAAGCTTGCCATTCTTCCCATACCTCATCACACCGTTCATCGGTTAGACCTTCACGAAGACATGATCCCCTACTGTGAAATCAAGGTCTCGTCAACTCTGATCTGCACAACTCTTTTGACGGCTCTGAGCGGTCTTCATCCTATCTCGAATCCTGCCCACTAACTTTACTGTCTGCCTGACAATGTCCAGACACAAATATGCTCGGTCTCCCACATAATCCAAAAAAACTGGCGATCTACACTTCCTCACGTACAGTGTCTCGTATGGAGCCATATCGGTCGATGTGTGATAGTTGTTGTTGTATGTGAACTCCACAAGAGGTAACTTTAGCTCCCAGCTGCCCTGGAATTCGATCATGCAAGCTCGGAGTAGAACCTCCAGAATAAGAATCACCCTCTCTGACTGTCCATCTGTCTAAGGACGGAAAGCAGTACTGAACAATAACTTCGTACCCAACGCCTGATGGAGACTCTTCCAGAATGCAGACGTGAACCTCGGATCCCGGTCTGACATGATGGACACTGGAATCCCATGCAGTCTGACGATCTCTATGATGTATAGCTCTGCGTACTAATTCATGGTGAAATTCTTCCTGATCAGTGAGAAATGAGCTGATATAGTGAGCCGATCGACAATCACCAAAATGACATTGAATTCTTCAATAGTCCTCGGAAACCCGGTCACAAAATCTATGTTGTTGTTCTCCCATTTCCACTTGGGAATAGTGAGTGGTCTCAGCTTCTCTACAGGTCTCTAATGCTCTGCCTTGACCTGCTGACAAGTCAAACACTAGGAGAAAAACCACAGAATATCCCTCTTCATGCCCGACCACAAATACAGAGTCTGTAGATCCTTATACATCTTTTTACACCCTGGATGCATGGAGTACAGGCTGTTGTGGGCCTCGCTCAGGATATCTGCTCTAAGGGAATCACTGTCAAGAACCCATAGGCGGTCCCTATATCTGAATATGTTGTCCACAACTGAAAAAAGTCTTTGGCCCTTAGCCTCATCCCTCTGTCTCCACTTCTGTAACTGCTCGTCAGAATTCTACCATGCTCGAATTCCGTCTCTCAAATTCGGTTGTGCTGTCAGAGTAGCAAGTTCCGGGCCTTGCCCCTGCATAAACTGCAAGCTCAAATCTATGAATCTCAGCCTGTTGCGGTCTCTGCACTGACAAATGAGCAATCACTACGTGCTTTCTTCTCAAAGCATCCGCAACCACATTAGCCTTACCCGGATGGTAATGTCACAATCATAATCCTTCAGCGGCTCAAGACACCTCCTCTCTCGCATATTGTAATGACCCAACACCACTCACCAGCGATCATCACTCATAGGACTTCTCCAGCACAGGCACTGGAGCTTTTACCTTCCCAGGATTCGAACTCAAGACCTCCCAGACATATATAGGTTTTGGCTACAATCCTGGTACCATTTGAGCTATTGTAATGACCCGACACCACTCACCAGTGATCATTACTCATAGGACTTCTCCAGCCCAGGCACTGGAGCTTTAACCTTCACAGGATTAGAAACCAAGACCTCCTCTACATATATAGGTCTTAGCGACAATCTTGGTACTAGTTGAGCTAGCCGATCGTTCATTTGTTTTATTATGAATTACGGTATTTTATGGTGATGGTTTATGGCTTTACGTTATGATATGAATGGTAAAGAATGTTGTATAATGAAACAAATAATGGATGGGTAGAATAGAAGGTTGAACTTTAGTTAAATAGGTAATAGAAGTGCTGAAACAGTATGAAACTATGCCAGTAGTTGTGGTTTTTAGCATGATGTTTTGTATTTTGATCGAAATGGTTTAAGGCCACTTCCATTAGAAATATAAAACATAAGGCTATAACTTTTGTGTTTTAAGTTTTGTTCAAATCATTCGGGAAGTCGAGCCAAAAGCGCCCCGAAGTGTATCGCACGTATCGTCGTTCCTGCTGTGACACATGTTGGGAGAATGCGCATAACTTTATACTCAGACCGTCACATGACATGAGGCCAATTTGAGATGGAAGCCAAGACATAGAGCTATAACTTTCATGTTTATCACTTTTTCAAATTATGAAGGGAATAGGCGTTTTGGAAGCAATCTTTGTCGTTGCTGTGCGCAGAGCGCGCCCGAGCGGTAAGATTTGACCGCCCGAGCATGCCTCGCTGTGTATTTTTGGTGTTTGGTCGAGAGGTCCGCGCTAGGGCGGTAATAAATGACCGCTCGATCGCGCCTGTAGAGTGAAAAAGCGTGTTTTGGGTATTTTAAGGCATAAAATCGATTGGGACACAATTTTTACTCATTTCTCCTTCTCTTCTTTTCTCTTCACGCTTTGGAAGCTAGGGTTCTTCATTTCTCCTTCAATCCAACTTCTTCTAAGAAATTAATCTTTGATTGAAACCTTAATCTTTCCTTTGAGATTAGAATTTCTTCTCCTCGAGAGTTTAGGAGCAAGGTAAGAAAACTTATTCCATGGTATAGTGATTGAAAGGAAATATTGGTTGTTTGGTTTGAATGTTGAGGTAAGGTTATTAATATAATGATTGATGGTATTATTATTATTGTTTTTTAGGAATCCCTCAAGAGCTTAGCAACTACTTGTGTATAGGGTTGTAAGTAGACTTTTCCATTTGAATGCACCTTATGAACTATGTATAAGATAAATGATGTTTTAAATGATTTTAGCTCCTTTAACTCATTGATTATGTATATTGCATTTATTGATATATTGAAAAGAGATGGAATTGATGTCAAAGGCAAAGTAAAGTGGTGTTATCTTAGTGAAGTGTAGTTACCTTTGGCAAAGAAAAGTGGTGTTACCTTTGGTAATTGATGCCAAAGGCAAGTAAAGTGGCGTCACACATGATGGTTATATGATTTAGTGGTGTTACATTTTGTAATTCTAAATCCACACGACGGAAGTTGCTCAACATAATGACATGTACTGTTACTGATTTTGACTGAGACGTACATGTATACCATCGACGGATGACCTATCAATGCCATTCAAAGGAAAAGAAAGTAATGTTTTATGAAATGCCATATTATAATTGTTATATACGCATTTTATTGACTGATGGCATATTACGGTTAAGAAATTATACAAATTCCTTCAATACACTATGGTATATGTATTTGTTATTACAATGTCTACTTACTGAGTTTTTATAACTTATTTCAGTTAAGTTCATGAGATGCAGATGTAGGTAACCAAGACTGATACGGCAGGGTGTCGAGACAGAAGAAGAAAATGTGCCAAGCTTGGAGGAAGGATGATATGATTATTTTATCTATGGGTGGTTAAGAAAGTATTTTGTTTTGTAATGGTTAAAGTTGGTTAATATCATTTGTTGTAGCACATTTGATATTTTGGGGAGTTTAAACTTGGCTCAGTTATTTTGGTAATAAAATTCAATACTTTTGATCTTGTATATCTTTACATATTAGTTGTGGGAATTTTTATGATGTTTTGGTTTTATTGCTTGAGGCAGGTGGTAAGTTCCTTTTTACGGGGAAACTCTGCCAAAATTTTTAAAGAACATATTTTCCTCCAAGTCCATTTTTAAAGCTTCCGCATTATAGAGTTTGTTTTATTTTAGAATGGGTAAGGGTGTCACATTTAGTTGTATCAGAGCAAACATTTTTCGGACCAATGATTTGGCACATGACTTTTTCTGTTGGCGACATTTCAATATTTATATTTCTGCATCTCATTGATGTACTGATATGATGATTAGTATATTTAATGATATGTAGTTAATTTAAAATGATTTTAAACTGAGATGAAATGTAGGAGATGCCACATAAGAGGAAAGCTGTAGAGGGAGAAGACAGTTCCTCATCACGAGTTGTTGATGAGTTTAGTAAGTTGCTCAAGGAGCAAGCCAAAGTTCATGTAGAGCATATTCAAAAGTTATTGAGATTGCAGAACCCATTACAATGGAGAGGTAGAGGTCTTGTGAGAAAGGAGCCCAGTTCAGAGGGAGCGTATGACAGATTTAAAAGAATGAATCCACCTGAGTTCGTGGGAAGTGCAGACCCTCTTGTAGCTATGGAATGGGTTAAAGCTATTGAAGCAATCTTTGACTACCTGCACTTTGAGGATAATGATCGAGTTAGTTGTGAAGTGTTTCTTCTGACCAAGACTGCACGCATTTGGTGGGAGGCCACGAAGGTAACTCTCAACATTCAAAGCCTCCAATGGAATGAGTTCAAGGAGTTATTTTATGACAAATATTTCTCCACGGATGTCAAGACTCAGAAAGTGAAGGAGTTCTTGGAATTAAAGTAGGGCAACTTGAATGTGAATGATTATATTTTGAATTTCGAAGAAAGATGTTTGTTCGTTCCTTTTATTGCTTCTAATGACAAAGACCGTGGTGAACACTTCATGAGAGGCTTGAGAGCCGAGATTAGGAGGGATTTCAGAATGTCTAAAGCCGCAACGTACAAAGAGATCGTGGAGAAAGCTCTTTTAGCAGAACAAGACGAGAAAGAGATTGAGAAGGAAAGGCAATTGAGAATACAAAGTTTTAATCAAAAGAGCCAAAATTCGAATCAAATTTGGAAAGGGGGATACAAAGGCAAAGGAAAAGAAGAACATCGAGGTTCAGTCTGAGACGAATAGGCCTTTATGTCCCAAATGCAGCCATCCACACAAGGGTGAATTCTTTGTAGGAACCAACAAATGTTATGGATGTGGTGGTTCGGGTCACATTGCCATCAACTGCACCCAATCTTCAGGCCGAGGATGAGTCCAAGGGCGCATTTTCTCTTTGACCAAAGAGGGTGTTAATCCTGATACATCGGTTATATCAGATACTATTCTGATTTCTGGCAATGTATCTCTTACTTTAATTGATACTGGAGCTATGCATTCCTTTATGTCTGAAATTTTCATGAGATCGTTGGGCATTGAACCTATATTTGAACCTATCCAGTTTAATATTATGCTTCAGTCGGGAGATGTGATTTGCCCAACAAGTGTGATTAAAGCTTGTCCAATTCATATGAATGAGAGAATATTATTTGCTGATTTGATTGTGATTCCTATGATGGAGTTTGATGTTATTTTGGGAATGGATTGGCTATCATTGTATCGTGCAGTAATAGATTGTGTCAAAAAGACGGTGCGATTTCCGACAGAAGAAGGTGACAGTAGGGTCTTTAAGGGTTCTGGTACTTCGCTTGACACTTCTTTTATTTCTTGCTTGAAGCTGAATAAGATGTTGGTTAAGGGGTGTAAGGGATTTCTGGCGTCAGTCATAGATGTGAGTAAGGAATATAATGTGGATGTGAATGATATTGAAATTGTTCAAGAATATTCGGATGTCTTTGCCGATGATGTGCCGGGGTTGCCACCCGTTAGAGAAGTCGAGTTTGTCATTGATGTTGTGCCTTGTACTGCAACTATTTCTAAAGCCTTTTATCTAATGGCACCTATTGAAATGAAAGAATTAAAGAACCAATTGCAAGAGTTGTTAGATAAGGGCTTTATTTGACCGAGTTCTTCACCATGGGGGGCACCAGTGTTGTTTGTGAAAAAGTAAGATGGGTCACTCCGTTTGCGTATTGACTACAGAGATATCAAAAAAGTTACAATTAAGAACAGGTACCCCTTGCCACGAATTGATGATCTTTTTGATCAATTGCAAAAGGGACAATGGTATTTTCCAAGATTGATCTGTGTTCGTAATATTCAGTTGAAGGTGAAAGAAGATGACATACCTAAGATTGCTTTTCGAACTAGGTATGGTCATTATGAATTTCTGATAATTCCTTTCAGGTTAACGAATGTGCCATCAGTTTTTATGGTTCTTATAAATCGAGTCTTCAAGCCTTATTTGGACAGTTTCGTTATTGTATTTATTGATGATATTCTGGTTTATTCGAAGACTCGAGAACTTCATCGAGAACATTTGAGAATTGTGTTGCAGCAACTGAGGGATAACCAGTTATATGCCATGTTAAAGAAGTGCGAGTTCTGGTTGGACCAAGGGACTTTCCTAGGCCATATTGTTTTTAAAGATGGAATTACCGTGGATCCAACAAAGATAGAAGTAGTGAAGAAATCGCTTATTCCTACGACAGTTTCTGAGGTACGAAGTTTTCTTGGTTTGGCAGGTTACTATCGTCGTTTCAGAACCGATTTTTCAAAGATAGCTGATGAAACTTAAAATTAATAATTTATTATATGTTAAAACCTGTATTTTAAAATTTAAGTTTCATTAAAATTATGTTATTTTAGTATTGTTTGTTTATATTTAATTGTCTTACTAAATATGTTTTATTTTCAGGTTTTCTATGTGTTGGTAAAATAATGATAACTCAAGCTAGAAAATTCAAATGGAGGTGACTCAAACATGTTTGGAATCCTTGAGAAATTATCTACAACTTTGCAGAAAACATGATTGCCTAAAAAGTTCATTAAGATGATCAAATTGTGCAAATATCAAAAGGAGGACAAATTTACTTTTACTATGACCAACATATAGTAAAAAAATCATAACTATTTCAATATTTAACCAAATAAGGTGAACCAAGTGGCCAAATTCATCTACAGACAATTCCCCACATGTTTGCTGTTTTGAGCAGAGTCAAATTCAGCGATTAAAGTTGTGGAACAAAGCATTGAAAGAAGAGACATGGAATTGAACTTGGAGGAGACAAAGAATACTATTGCAACTACATGGCATTAATAAAAATGTTGACCCTTTCTCTCATTTGGCCTGTAAATAGAGGCTTTGTGCTAGCTAGAGAATCATTCTATCTCATTGTAAAATATAGTGTGAGTGTGTATCAAAATTCTAAGTTCCAATATATTTTCTTTCATGTTCTCAACTATGGGTGATACTTTAGTGTTGATCAAAAGTAAGCTTATGGCAAGCTAAATCTATTATGTCAAGGTGAAGAGGATGCATTCTTGGTGAAGTAAGATTGTTTATATTTTGTATATTCTTTCTTTATTTCTTCTCATTTAGCTAACTTAATTTTATTGTAGGTATAAAATTAAATTATTTGTTGTTATCAATTTACATCAAATGCTTGATACCATTAAAGTGTTTATCTTGATTTGTTGTTTAATTTTGATACAATAAATATTTCATCACGTATTATTATATATATATATAGATAATATTTCATTTAGACGATAGCGTGGCTCTGCCGGTTGTTCTAAATGAAATGTTATGATTTAATACTAACATCTAACAATCTAACATTTTCTTTATCGTAACTAACTTTTATTTTTTGCATCTAACTTTTACTTTCTCGCAAGTAACTATTACTTTTCCGCAACTAACATTTACTTTATCCCAACAAACTTTTACTTTACCGCAACTAACTTATTAAATCAATATATTTCATTTAGGCAATAGCGTGGCTCTGCCGGTTGTTCTAAATGAAATATAATGATTTAATTTAACATTTACTTTATGCAATTATTTATTTCTATAGTTATAATTATAATCATAGGTACCATATATAAAATATCGGTTAATTCGGTATTTTCTATAGTGAGAACTATATTATATTATGTGTGTGTTTAATTTTCTTGGAACCATTATTTATGGTGGTTTCTTTTGTTTTACTTTTAGTTAAACAATATTACATAAACCAAGAATAAATCCTCAAGCCTTGACAAAATTTATAATTTGTAAACTTCATTCTTGCATTTGGTAATCTATAAATTAATAAATTTAAACTCAAAATAACCTCTCTGAGGATCGATCTCGTACTTACGAAATATATTACTTGCAGACAACCTACACTTGGGTGAATTATTATTTAAGTAGTAGCAAGTTTTTGGCGCCGTTGCCGGGGAGGTATAAATTAAGTTTATATTTGTTAATTATGTTTTATTTATAAGTATTGTGTTGTTTTTTTTTCGTATGAGTATTTGGAGTCGAAGAAAAAGTGGTAGACTTATTCGAGTATCTGAAAATAATTTAAACATGGATGATAATTCAAATAATCAAGATAATGATAATAATAATAATAATCAAGAACATGATCAATTAAGAAAACTTAGGCACCATATGAACCCTATTAGAACTAGTGCCCCATCTTGTTTAGTTTTTCCTCCTGATGCATCTAATTTCAACTTCAAACCTCAAATTATTCAACTTTTACCAAATTTTCATGGCTTAGATTCTGAAAATCCATATTTGCATCTAAGAGAATTTGAGGAAGTTTGTAACACTTATAATGATCAAAATTGTAGCATGGATATAGTTCGATTAAAGCTTTTCCCTTTTTCTTTAAAAAATAAAGCTAAAACATGGCTGCAAAATTTAAGATCAAGTTCAATAAGATCATGGGAAGAAATGCAACAACAATTTCTCAAAAAGTTTTTCCCTTCCCATAGAACAAACTTTTTTTAAAGACAAATTACAACTTTTTCTCAAAAACAAGGAGAAACGTTTTATCAATGTTGGGATAGATATAAAGAATTACTTAATACATGACCACATCATGGTTTTGAAACATGAAAAATAGTTTCTCACTTTTATGAAGGTCTAATACCTAAAGATAGGCAAATGATAGAATTCATGTGTAATGGAACTTTTGAAGATAAAAACCCAAATGAAGCTATGGAATATTTGGATTCATTAGCAGAAAATGCTCAAAATTAGGATAATATAGGCACAATAGAACCACCAACAACTAAAAACAATAATTCAACAAATGGGGGTGGTATCTATAATCTTAAAGATGATATAGATATTCAAGCTAAACTTGCATCTTTAGCAAGAAAAATTGAGTCATTAAAAATGAAAAAGAGTGGTCAATTAAAAAGTATTCAAGAAATTGTTTGTCATATATGCGATACACATGATCATGCTACAAAAGATTGTCCAACATTACCTTCATTTAAAGAATGTCTCCATGAACAAGCAAATTATGTTAACAATTATAAAAAACCAATACTAGATCCTTTTTCACCATCATATTATCTTGGATGAAAAAAGCATCCTAATTTTAATTGGAGGAATGATAATAATGCACAACCGTCACAACAATATTTTCAAAATAACCAAAATCATCAAGGTTATATTCCTTATGTTACACCTCGAAGAAAAAACTTTGAAGATGTAATTCATGCATTTATCCAAAAGCAAGAGTCTATCAATATTCAAAACAGTCAATCTATGAGTGATTTGAAAGAAACTCTTGCAAAATTTGCATATGCACTTAATATTCATGAAAAAGGAAAATTTTCATCTCAACCTCAACCTAATCCTAAAAATCAAAATCAAGAATTAAAAAATGAAAAAATTGATCAAATAAAATCTGTTATTACCCTTAGAAGTGGTAAAATAGTTAATGATCCATATAGTAATGCAAACAAGGATCATTTAAAATCAAAGAGTAAGGATGATAATCCTGATACTTTTGAGAATGATGATACCTTAAATTTTAAGAATAATATGGTGAATGATAAATCATATGAAGTTTTTAAACAAGTGAAGATAAATATTCCATTATTAGATGCTATTAAACAAGTACCTTCTTATGCAAAATTTTTAAAAGACTTATGTACTGTAAAGAGAAAATTGCATGTGAAGAAAAAAGCATTCTTGGCTGAACAAGTAAGTTCTGTTCTTCAAAATAATTCTAGTTTAAAATATAAAGATCCTGGTTGTCCAACAATTTCATGTATTATTGGAGAAAAAAAATTAAAAAAGCTTTGTTGGATTTGGGAGCAAGTGTGAATTTACTTCCTTATTCAGTTTATGAAAAACTTAATTTAGGAGAATTAAAACACACTTCTGTTACTCTCTTACTGGCGGATAGGTCAATCAAAGTACCTAGAGGTATTGTAGAAGATGTATTGGTTCAAGTTGATAAATTCATATATTCTGTAGATTTTATTGTTTTGGATACACAACTAATAGAAGTACATAATGAAATTCCAGCAATATTGGGACGACCATTTCTAGCAACTTCAAATGCTTTAATTAATTGTCGAAATGGAATAATGAAATTGTCTTTTGGAAATATGACTCTAGAACTTAATGTGTTCAATTTATGTAAACAACCAAGTATTAATGAAAATGAACATGATAATGAAATTGAAACAATTGTGGAAGAAAATATACAAGAAGAAAACTTAAATCAACAATCTGAAGTTTTTTCAATAGAAAGTTTTGAGTCTAAAAATAATTTTAAAGAAGATGATAATACAAAACTTGAATTAAAAGTTTTAACATTAGAATTGAAATATGTATTTCTTGGTGAAAACAAAACATTTCCTGTTGTAATTTCTTCCACTCTTTTGCCAAATAAAGAAGAAGATTTGATTAAATTACTTAAAAAATATAAAAAAATGCAATTGGATGGACTTTGAAAGATATAAAAGGTATGAATCCTTTAATTTGTACACATAAAATTCACTTGGAAGAAAATGCTAAAACATATCAAATACCACAAAGAAGGTTAAATCCACATATGAAGGAAGTTGTTAAGAATGAAGTATTAAAACTATTAGACGCTGGAATTATCTATCCAATTTCAGATAGTAAATGGGTAAGTCCAACACAAGTAGTACCTAAAAAGTCCGGCATCACTGTTCTAAAAAATGAAAAGGGAGAGTTATTACAAGCTAGGATTCCATCTAGTTGGCGTATGTGTATTGATTATAGAAAATTAAATGATGCAACTAGAAAAGATCATTTTCCACTAGCATTTTTAGATCAAATTCTAGAAAAAGTAGCAGGAAATTCTTATTACTGTTTTCTTGATGGGTTTTCAGGGTATTATCAAATACCTATATCATTAGAAGATCAAGAAAAAACTACTTTTACTTGTCCTTTCGGAACTTTTGCATTTAAAAGAATGCCATTTGGTTTATATAATGCTCCGGCTACTTTTAAAAGATGCATGTTAAGTATTTTCAGTGATATGGTTGAAGAATATGTAGAAGTTTTTATGGATGATATAACTGTTTTTGGAAACTCATTTGAAAATTGTCTTAAAAATCTAGAAGAATTATTAAAAAGATGTGAAGAAAAAAATCTTGTTTTAAATTGGGAAAAATGTCATTATATTGTTAAATCTGGGATTGTTTTAGGACATGTGATATCTGAAAAATGAATTGAAGTTGATAAAGACAAAGTTGATGTTATTGCTAATTTAACATCACCAAAAACGGTCAAAGAAGTTCGATCATTCTTGGGTCATGCAGGATTTTATAGAAGGTTTACAAAAAATTTCAGCATAATATCTAAACCAATATCAAATCTTTTAACAAAAGATACACAATTTGAATGGACTCAGAAATGTGAAAATTCTTTTAAAAAAATTATTAATCTTTTAGTTACATCACCTATTTTACAACCTCCAGATTGGTCTTTACCATTTGAATTAATGTGTGATGCAAGTGGTTATGCTATAGGAGCTGTGTTAGGACAAAGAAAAGAAGGAAAACCTTATGCAATCTATTATGCTAGTAGAATCTTAAATAGTGCCCAAATAAATTATTCAACTACTGAAAAAGAATTACTTTCAGTAGTATTTGCATTAGATAAGTTTCGATATTATTTAATTGGTTCTATTACTATTGTTTACACCGATCATTCTGCCATAAAATATTTATCAAATAAACAAGATGCTAAGCCAAGATTAATACGGTGGATTTTATTGTTACAAGAATTTGATATTATAATTAAAGATTAAAAAGGAAAAGAAAATGTTGTAGCCGATCATTTATCTTGAATAATGACGGAATCATCTCATAATGAAATACCAATAAATGAAAATTTTCCAGATGATCAGTTGTTTTATGCTACTATTATGCCCTGGTTTGCTAACATTGTAAATTTTCTTGTGACAAATAAAATGCATTCTCATTGGAATTCACAGGATAAGAATAAATTCTTGATAGAAGTTAAAAAATTTTATTGGGATGATCCTTACTTATTTAAGTATTGTCCTGACCAAATTTTTCGACGATGCATACCCGACAATAAAGTAAGTAATGTTATTAAATTTTGTCATTCTGAAGCATGTGGAGGTCATTTTTCATCCAATAAAACAGCTACAAAATCTTACAATGTGGATTTTATTGGCCGTCTTTATTCAAATATACGCATTTATTTTGCAAATCTTGTGAAAACTGTCAGAAGATAGGATCAATTTCAAAACGAAACATGATGCCTTTAAATCCAATCATAATTATTGAAATATTTGATAGTTGGGGGATAGATTTTATGGGTCCATTTCCATTATCTTTTGGATATACGTACATTTTAGTCACTGTTGATTATGTTTCAAAATGGATTGAAGCAATTGCATATAGAACTAATGATTATAAAGTTGTTATAAAATTTTTAAAAGAAAATATTTTTAGCCGATTTGGAATTCCTAGAGCAATAATTAGTGATGGGGGAAATCATTTTATAAATAAATCATTTTCTTCTTTGTTAAGAAAATATGGCATTACACATAAAGTTTCTACCCCATATTATCCTCAAAGTAATGGTCAAGTTGAACTTGCAAATAGAGAAATAAAACAAATTTTAGAAAAAACAGTTAATCCAAATCGAAAAGATTGGTCTTTAAGATTAACTGATGCATTATGGGCATATAGAACTGCATTTAAAACATCATTAGGGATGTCACCATATAGGTTAATTTTTGGTAAGCATTATCATTTACCGGTTGAACTTGAACATAAAGCTTATTGGGCAATTAAAGCATTTAATATTAATTTAGATGATGCATCTAAATTAAGAAAATTGCAAATAAATGAACTTGAAGAATTAAGAAATGATGCATATGAAAATTCAAAGATTTATAAAGATAAAACTAAAGTCTTTCATGATAAAAATATTATGAGAAAGTCATTTGAAATTGGACAAAAAGTTTTGCTTTATAATTCTCGTTTGCATTTATTTTCAGGTAAACTAAGATCGAGGTGGTCAGGACCATTTATAGTCAAATTTGTTTATCCTCATGGTGCTGTTGATATTGAAAATCCTAAAAATAATGACGTGTTTAAAGTTAATGGGCAAAGACTTAGGACTTTTATAGAAAATGAAATTCTTAATAATGAGTTTTTGCCTTTATATGATCCACAATAGTTGTTTGATATTTTCATTTTGTTTTTCAGAATATAGTTCATTTCCCGGTTAAGTGGCGGATAACGGTACTCCGTGACTGTTTAAGTCGGTTTCTTCAGTTTTCCCAAAATAATTGAAATATATATAATAATAATAATATGGATGCGTGTATTATGAATCTTCGTAAATATTTTGCTTGTTTACCTGATAATACGTTGAAAAAAATTTATAAAGCTAGATGTGAGCGGCTAAGGTCGATGATGTCATATGGCATACCGAATGATGTCCGTTTTATAATTGAAGTAAAAGTCCGATTGGTTGGGGAAGCAAGTGAATTAATAATAAGACATATGCCAGGATTTGGTAAAAGCACATAGCCAAAAAGCGAAGAGCTAAACGTATAGGTGGATGTCATAAATGTGCAAGGTGGACTTGTAAGGGAAAATGCAAAAATGTTGGAATGACATCAATGAATAGAGAAGATAAAATTTTATTCATTAAGAATGGTCTGAGTAAAGAGCCTTTGGATAATTTTCTAGAGGTTCTGGATACGTATTCTAGTGGGTACGTGCAAAATGAACTTCTTAAACTATGGTGGCAATTTCAACAGGAGGAATATCAATATGGACGGTGGAATCAGCCTTACAAAGATCCTACTGTAGTAACGCATATCTATTTAGATAAGTAAATATATATACACAATTTCGTCTTGGGAATCAGACGTTAAAAGACCATGTTTGCCAATTTATAAGAAAATTGGATGGGAAGCATATCCTCGACTCATAGAAGGCGTTGAAGCCGTTACTGAACGTAAAAAAAAAGGAAGATGTGAGCCACAATCACAACTACGCTGTATATATTTGTTTTAATTTTGTCATTTTTATTTTCTTTTAATAATAATAATTTCCTGTTCAAATTTTGACTTTTAACATGTTATGCTTATAAATTCATATGCTGTGATCTAACAATTAACAAAAACATATTTCTCAACATGTCAACGTCCACGGTAAATAAAATCAAAAATATTTGTGTATTTTGTGGATCTAATGCAGAAAAAGATTCAATTTATGAAGAAGTAGCAGAAAATCTTGGAATAACACTTGCTAAAAAAAAGATTCATTTCGTATATGGTGGTGGTGAAGTTGGCCTCATGGAAAAAGTTGCAAAAGCTGCGCATGCAGGTGGAAGTGAAGTTTTAGGCATTATTCCGATTACCTTAGCCAATCTTATAGGACCAACAATAGGAGAAGAAATTAAAGTGGACAACATGTATGAACGAATTACTCAAATGATTGAACATTCAGATGCTTTCATTGCTTTGCCAGGAGGTTTCGGTACTTTGGAAGAAATATTTCATACTGTTTGTTAGGCACAATTAAATATCCACAATAAGCCAATTGGTTTGTTAAATGTTAACAATTATTATGATAAACTGTTATCGCGAAGGATAAGCCAATTGGTTTGTGGAACAGGGATTTATTTCATTAGCTTCGCGAAGGATGTTAGTTTCTGCTACAAGTGAAGGTGAACTTATTGATTTACTGCAAGGATTTAGTCATGAACCAGATCCATCCTTATCTCAACTTAATTGGCCAACATCCAAAAGTAAGAAAAGAAAATTCATGTGATGCTAAACTTGGGATTCAACGGTATGTTTTAATGTTTTTCTTTAAGGTATGAATAATTTCTTCTTCTTCTCCTCTTAGTTTTTTTATATAAAAATTAAAATATATACTTATATATAGTAATAATGTAAGGTCCAAAATTAAGACGACGTAATCCAACTGCATGCGAATCTAGGAAATTATGAAAAATTGAGTAATTAATTGATTTTAGTTGCTAATTAATTATGTGACGTAATTGTTTATATGCTAAATGAGATTTATTTGTCATCATGCATAAAAATGTATTTTAGGAATATTCAAGTGACGATCGAGGAACGGGGACCGGGGGCTGAAGAAAACGTAAAATATTTTTATTAAATAATTATTTTTAATTATTTAAAAAATGGTCGATGCTTTTTAGTATTTTTGTGAAATTAAGGGTTTTGAGGTGATTTTATACGCCGGGGCGTAAATTTTATCGGTGTTGGTTTTTCAACTAAAATACGAGTTTTTTGGCAACCCGGCTAATAAATTCACATATTTAATTAAAGAAAAACTTTGGTATTATTTTATTTAAATCCTAATTTAACTAATGGGCTTAATTTTATGGCTTAATAGGCCTAAAGCCTAATTAGGGATTTAATTAGTATTTAAAGTGTAAAAAGTTGCAAAACCTAGTCTACCATCAAATAAATCGGCCACCACATAGTTTTTATTCTGAAAATTCCCCACCCCTCCCATACACACACGGCACTCACCACACCAAGCTAGAAGAGGTTTTCGAAGGCATCAAGCCAAGAGCAAGCCATCATCGCGTCCCGTTCTTCGTCGTCAACGGTTTTTCGTGCGTATAAAATGCAAAGGCACACCCTATTCTCCCTTTACTTGTTCATCATATCATATTAATGCTTAAATTATTGGATGCATGAATAACATGAAAGAAAAACAAGTGCCACTTTTCTAAATTTTCGTTTTGGATCATAGCATGTTATGTTAAACAAGGTTTTTGATTCTTAAAACATGATTGTATGTTGTTTAAGGACTGCCATGATCTAGGCCATGATATACAAGGGTTTACACGTGAGTTAGGGCCCTGTAAGCGCACCATACACGCTTGAATTTGAAGAGCACCAAATAAAACGTAAGTTGCTGTCATGGGAAGAACATGGGTTCGGTTAGGGGTCCTCACGGCCGGGCTTGGTGCGGCTCTTGTCCAGGGGCTAGCCATGGGCGTGGGGGAGACCAGGGAAGAGTCCTAGCCATGCTAGGACTCGAGAGGAGAGGCGGCGAAGAGTCCATCGTAGGAAGGACTCTACCCGAGAGAGTGGCACAAAGCCGTTGCATGTTTCGCACAGCTTCAGGGGTCCAGGGGCTCGATGCATGGGGCACGGGCTTGGAAAGGGTGGTTCACTAGGGTCCTAAGGAGGTGCACAACACACGGGTTTGGGGCTAGGGTCGTTGGCTAGGGTCCCTAACACAACAAACAAGAGTCCACACAATTTAAAACTCTCGGCCAGATTAGGTGTCAGCTGGGGCTGCTTCGTTTTCGATTTTGGGCGGATATTTTGACAAACTTAGAGTCTAGTAGGGTACTTTGGCATGTTGGGCAAGTTTTGCTCGACATGGCTCGGGAGTAACTCGTGAAAATCAAAAGATGGCTCGGGGTCGAAGTTTAGGTGTCAAATAGGGTATTTAAAAGAAGAAGAAATTGGAAAACGGCTCACGGGGGTTGAGTCGTGGTCCACAAGGGCTAAAATAATATAAAAGGACTAAATTTAGAATTTAGGAATTTTATATTAAAGTTTGGGATTTTTCGGGATTAAAACACCGTCAAAATAATTAAGAAAAGATAATTGAAAAAGTCTAAGTTTTAAGCCAAATAAAGTTATGGAAAAATTCACGTAAGCTTAAATAATTATTTGGGACATGTTAGAGTCATTAAATCAAGAAAAAAAGTCGAAAAGGTAAAATGTCGAGTCCAGGGGTAAAACGGTCTTTTTACACCGGGAAATTAGTAAAAATCATGGCAGTGCCCTAAATGCTATTTTTACGAAAATATGATTATTTTTAAATGTTTATGAATTGTTCATGATTAAATGATGATTGTTAAATGTCTAAGGGATTTTTATGATTTAAGAAGACATTTAAAATACATGTTGCATGCTTGGTTTCAAAAATGAAAAACGTAATGATATTCATGATTTTTTTTCTAAAGTGATGTGAATGAAAAATGTTTAAGGATGTGAAATAATTGTGACTAATCGTTAATGTTGGCGACGTCGTGAGGGTTATGGTCCCAGTGGGAGCCCGACGATCGTGTTTCCATCATTGCGAATATGTGATAACGGATATGTGGTAACGGATTTGTGGTAACGGAAGAATGGGAATATCGTGAGGGGAAAGGCCCCAGAAGGAGCTCATTTATGGGAAAAGGCCCCATAGGGAGCCCTGACGATCGTATTTCTATTCGAATCATGATAGGACAGGTCCCAGTTGACCAGTGAGAGTGTTGCTGGTGTCCCCCGCCGCCCAGTACTGTGGTTTTATGTAGATGGATCTATCGACCCTCATGAGCATGATCAGGAAAGTCACAATTAACGATCTGAATTCAACAAAAGGAAAATGAAAAAGGAAAAGGAAAAGGAAAAGGAAAAAAAAAATGTTTATGATCATGAAAAATGTTTTATGTCGTGTCATGTTGAGGAAAAAGGAAAAATGTTAAGGTTTATGAAATGCATCATGAAAATATTTCTGAAAATGTTTATGTTCAAGTTTATGCATCTTCATGAAAACGATATTTTAAGTACAAATATTTTTAACCGTTATATGTTGACTGTGTTACGTATTACTCGTTATAAAGATTATGGTGTGTTGAGTCTTTAGACTCACTAGGTGTGATGGATGCAGGTGGTATTGAGGGAGGACTTGATGAGTGATTTGACTGGACTGAAGGCGCACACAACCCGAGGACCAGCGCTACATTTTCCGCATTATGCTTTATGATTTTATTTAAAGATTTTAAGACTATTTACTTATGCTATGGAGAGATTTTGAGAGGTTTAGTATGGGCTTTACTTTTCAAATTTATTGCTTTTTAGGTTTGGTAATCATGCGACGATTTTATTTTATGACCATTGCACTTGATTTTTAAAATGCTAGATGGTGGGTATTTTATTTTAAGGGTTAAAATATTTTATAAAAATATTTTAGTGAAAGCCGAAAATTTTAGAGAAAAAAAAAATTCTAGTACTTTTAAAGCAATAAAAAGAGCAGGACGTTTCAGTTGGTATCAGAGCAAAGGTCCTGTAAAGGGTTGTGCCACCATCAACGCCGGGAAGATCAGTCGTCAAGCCTCAAGTTGTAAGATTTACTTGCTTTATGTGATTCTATATGATTTAACCTGCATGACGTTATGGATATTATGTTTATGATACCTGTTTAATAGTTTTTTTTTAGTATTGCCTTGCATGCTTAAAATGCTAATTAAGTCAGGATGTGTTACATGATTAGATAACTTAGATTTAAATGCATGTTGGTTACGTTAGAATTTGGAAAACATTCAGATAAAATGCCTCCTAGACGCGTACCCGTTATCAAGAATCAGGCAGAGAACAGTGTTAATCGCCGAGGGAATAGTCAAAGAAATGCACCACCACCACCACCTCCTCCACCTGGGGATCCTGCTACTCGTGCATTAGAGGGCATGGCTCGCTTCTTCGAGCAGCAGTTACAGCAGCAGCAGTTACAGCAGATGCAGCAGCAGCCACCTAGGCCACCGCAGGATATTTATGAGCAGTTCCGGAGGCTAGGGCCCAAGGAATTTTCTGGCACCACCGATCCATTTGCCACTGAGAGTTGTATCCGATCACTCGAGGTACATTTTCGCTATCTGAACATGGGAGACGCCGACCGTGTGAGATGCACTACTTATCTGCTTAGGGACGACGCTTCTTTATGGTGGGAAGGAGCCGAGCATGGTGTTGACCTTGCTACACTCACTTGGGCACATTTCAAGATGAAATTCTATGAGAAATACTTTACTGCTGATGTCAGAAGCCGGATAAAGAGGGAATTTATGACCCTCCGTCAGGGAGACATATCTGTTGCTGATTTTGTGAAGAAGTTTGATAGGGGTTGCCACTTTGTACCCCTTATTGCTGGAGACGCGGAAGAAAAACTTAGGCATTTCAAGGATGGCCTAAGACCTACCATTCGGGATAAAGTTATGATTATGCGTCCGGAGAATTATGCTATGGCAGTTACTTATGCATATCAGGCAGAGCAGTCCTTAAAGGACATTGACTTTGAGGTTCAGCGCAAGAGGCAGCACTATCAGAGTAACAATCAACCCAACAAGAAGCCAAATACGGGTCCTCCTAGACCTCAAGGGCCTCAAAAGCCCCAAGGTCAAGTCAAGAAGCCAGCGCCACCAAAGCCACAGAATCCGGGAGCACCAAAGCCTGCTGAGAGGCAACCATGCAAGGAGTGCAACCGTCTACATCTTGGCAAATGCGAGTTGGGATCGTATAAATGTTTCTACTGCAAGGAGGCCGGTCACAAAGCTATTGATTGCCCAAAGAGGAAAGCAGCTACTACGGCCCGAGCTTATGTTATGAATGCCGAGGAAGCTGAGGAAGAGGCAGACACTACACTCATCACGGGTAACCTAGTCATTTAACATTTTTATATTGCTTATTTCTGCATGAAATGTTAAATTGGTTATTAGAATTGAATTGTGATTAAGTTTCAACCTAGAATAAATTAGGTTGCATGTTCTACTTAGTTGGACTTAAGCGATGATTTTAGAAAGCATAGAAAAAAATGATTCGAATTTTTGTGCCTTATTTTATGTGAAGGATGTTATGATTCAGAATAAAAAGTCTAAGGGCCAAAAATTAAAGAAAACCATAAAAGGGGGTTTCGAAATTATTGGGGGGCCAATATGCAATTTTCGAAAATTTAAGGGACTTAAGTGCAATAATTCGAAAATTATGGGTCAATAATGCAAACTTGAAAGATTGAGGGACTAAAGCGAAACTTCTCCAAGAAATGTTTAATTTCAACACGAAATCTTCATTTAACTTTGGGAATTAATGATAGTAAATCCTTAAGTGTCAACACCAAAAGAATTAAAAGACATTTTCACCGCAAGGAGGATCATCATTCTAGGCGTAGCTACCTATGCTTTGCTAGATTCAGGAGCTACACACTCTTTCATATCAGAAACCTTCATCAAAAGACTAAATATTACTCCTCAAGATATGGGTTTGGGTTTCAAAGTTTCGATTCCTTCCGGTGATCAGATGCTCACATCTAAGATTGTTAAGAATCTGGAGCTTTGTTTATTCAGAGATGTTGTTCGGGAAGATCTTATTGTGCTTCCTATGCCCGAATTCGATATTATACTTGGGATGGATTGGCTATCAGCGAATGGAGCTTCGATTGATTTTCGTCAGCGATCAGTATCAATTAGGCCACCCAGTGGTAAATCTTTTGTTTTCGAGGCGGCAAGAAACCAGCAAATGCCGCACATTATCTCTTGGAGTTTGCAGTAGTTAGAAGATGTTGATATTGTTAGGGATTTTCCTAGCGTCTTTCCCGAAGACGTTTCTGGCATCCCACCCGATCGTGAAGTGGAATTCTCTATTGATCTTATGCCGGGCACTGTTCCTATATCTAAAGCACCTTATCGTCTAGCACCTGCTGAAATGAAAGAATTGAAAGATCAAATTCAAGAATTGCTAGACAAAGGTTTTATTCGCCCTAGCTACTCTCCGTGGGGCGCACCGGTTTTGTTTGTGAAAAAGAAAGATGGTAGTATGCGTCTTTGCATCAATTATCGAGAGCTCAATAGGGTCACTATCAAAAATAAGTATCCACTGCCAAGAATTGAGGATTTATTTGACCAGTTGCAAGGGGTATCCAGATCGCAGATAAATTTTAGAAAATATCGAAGCTCCTTGCAACTGGTCAAATAAATCCTCAATTCTTGGCAGTGGATACTTATTTTTTATAGTGACCCTATTGAGCTCTCGATAATTGATGCAAAGACGCATACTACCATCTTTCTTTTTCACAAACAAAACCGGTGCGCCCCACGGAGAGTAACTAGGGCGAATAAAACCTTTGTCTAGCAATTCTTGAATTTGATCTTTCAATTCTTTCATTTCAGCAGGTGCTAGACGATAAGGTGCTTTAGATATAGGAACAGTGCCCGGCATAAGATCAATAGAGAATTCCACTTCACGATCGGGTGGGATGCCAGAAACGTCTTCGGGAAAGACGCTAGGAAAATCCCTAACAATATCAACATCTTCTAACTTCTGACTTGAGGAGTCCCTATCCGGATCTTTTCGGTAAGATCTAATTTCGAGGACGAAATTTTATTTAAGGGGGGGTGGAATTGTAAGGTCCAAAATTAAGACGACGTAATCCAACTGCATGCGAATCTAGGAAATTATGAAAAATTGAGTAATTAATTGATTTTAGTTGCTAATTAATTATGTGACGTACTTGTTTATATGCTAAATGAGATTTATTTGTCATCATGCATAAAAAATGTATTTTAGGAATATTCAAGTGACGATCGAGGAACGGGGACCGGGGGCTGAAGAAAATGTAAAATATTTTTATTAAATAATTATTTTTAATTATTTAAAAGATGGTCAATGCTTTTTAGTATTTTTGTGAAATTAAGGGTTTTGAGGTGATTTTATATGCCGGGGCGTAAATTTTATCGGTGTTGGTTTTTCAACTAAAATACGAGCTTTTTGGCAACCCGGCTAATAAATTCACATATTTAATTAAAGAAAAACTTTTGTATTATTTTATTTAAATCCTAATTTAACTAATGGGCTTAATTTTATGGCTTAATAGGCCTAAAGCCTACTTAGGGATTTAATTAGTATTTATAGTGTAAAAAGTTGCAAAACCTAGTCTATCATCAAATAAATCGGCCACCACATAGTTTTTATTCTGAAAATTCCCCACCCCTCCCATACACACACGGCACTCACCACACCAAGCTAGAAGAGGTTTTCGAAGGCATCAAGCCAAGAGCAAGCCATCGTCGCGTCCCGTTCTTCGTCGTCAACGGTTTTTCGTGCGTATAAAACGCAAAGGCACCCCCTAATCTCCATTTACTCATCCATCATATCATATTAATGCTTAAATTATTGTATGCATGAATAACATGAAAGAAAAACAAGTGCCACTTTTCTAAATTTTCGTTTTGGATCATAGCATGATATGTTAAGCAAGGTTTTTGATTCTTAAAACATGATTGTATGTTGTTTAAGGACTGCCATGATCTAGGCCATGATATACAATGGTTTACACTTGAGTTAGGGTCCTGTAAGCGCACCATACACGCTGGAATTTGAAGAGCACCAAATAAAACGTAAGTTGCTGTCATGGGAAGAACATGGGTTCGGTTAGGGATCCTCACGGCCGGGCTTGGTGCGGCTCTTGTCCAGGGTCTAGCCAGGGGCGTGGGGGAGACCAGGGAAGAGTCTTAGCCATGCTAGGACTCGAGAGGAGAGGCGGCGAAGAGTCCATCGTAGGAAGGACTCTACCCGAGAGAGTGGCACAAAGCTGCTGCATGTTTCGCACAGCTTCAGGGGTCCAGGGGCTCGATGCATGGGGCACGGGCTTGGCAAGGGTGGTTCACTAGGGTCCTAAGGAGGTGCACAACACACGGGTTCGGGGCTAGGGTTGTTGGCTATGGTCCCTAACACAACAAACAAGAGTCCACACAATTTAAAACTCTCGCCAGATTAGGTGTCACCTGGGGTTGCTTCGTTTTCGATTTTGGGAAGATATTTTGACAAAATTAGACTCCAGTAGGGTACTTTGGCATGTTGGGCAAGTTTTGGTTCGACATGGCTCGGGAGTAACTCGTGAAAATCAAAAGATGACTCGGGGTCGAAGTTTACGTGTCAAATAGGGTATTTAAAAGAAGAAGAAATTGGAAAACGGCTCATGGGGGTTGAGTCGTGGTCCACAAGGGCTAAAATAATATAAAAGGACTAAATTTAGAATTTAGGAATTTTATATTAAAGTTTGGGATTTTTCGGGATTAAAACACGTTTAAAATAATTAAGAAAAGATAATTGAAAAAGTCTAAGTTTTAAGCCAAATAAAATTATGGAAAAATTCACGTAAGCTTAAATAATTATTTGGGACATGTTAGAGTCATGAAATCAAGAAAAACAGTCGAAAAGGTAAAATGTCGAGTCCAGGGGTAAAACGGTCTTTTTACACCGGAAAATTAGTAAAGGTCATGGCAGTGCCCTAAGTGCTATTTTTACGAAAATATGATTATTTTTAAATGTTTATGAATTGTTCATGATTAAATGATGATTGTTAAATGTCTAAGGGATTTTTATGATTTAAGAAGACATTTAAAATACATGTTGCATGCTTGGTTTCAAAAATGAAAAACGTAATGATATTCATGATTTTTTTTTCTAAAGTTATGTGAATGAAAAATGTTGAAGGATGTGAAATAATTGTGACTAATTCGTTAATGTTGGCGACGTCGTGAGGGTTATGGTCCCAGTTGGAGCCCGACGATCGTGTTTCCATCATTGCGAATATGTGGTAACGGATATGTGGTAACGGTTTTGTGGTAACGGAAGAATGGGAATATCGTGAGGGGAAAAGGCCCCAGAGGGAGCCAATTTATGGGAAAAGGCCCCAGAGGGAGCCCCGACGATCGTATTTCTATTCGAATCATGATAGGCCAGGGCCAGTTGACCGGTGAGAGTGTAGCTGGTGTCCCCCGCCGCCCAGTACTGTGGTTTTATGTAGATGGATCCATCGACCCTCATGAGCATGATCAGGAAAGTCACAATTAACGATCTGAATTCAACAAAAGGAAAAGGAAAAAGTAAAAGGAAAAGGAAAAGGAAAAAAAAAATGTTTATGATCATGAAAAATGTTTTATGTCATGTCATGTTGAGGAAAAGGGAAAAAGGTTAAGGTTTATGAAATGCATCATGAAAATATTTATGAAAATGTTTATGTTCAAGTTTATGCATCTTCATGAAAACGATATTTTAAGTACAAATATTTTTCACCGTTATATGTTGACTGTATTACGTATTACTCGTTATAAAGATTATGGTGTGTTGAGTCTTTAGACTCACTAGGTGTGATGGATGCATGTGGTATTGAGGGAGGACTTGATGAGTGATTTGACTGGACTGAAGGCGCACACAACCCGAGGACCAGCGCTACATTTTCCGCATTATGCTTTATGATTTTATTTAATGATTTTAAGACTATTTACTTATGCTTTTGAGAGATTTTGAGAGGTTTAGTATTGGCTTTAATTTTCAAATTTATTGCTTTTTAGGTTTGGTAATCATGCGACGATTTTATTTTATGACCATTGCACTTGATTTTTAAAATGCTACATGGTGGGTATTTTATTTTAAGTGTTAAAATATTTTATAAAAATATTTTAGTGAAAGCCGAAAATTTTAGAGAAAAAAAAAATTTCTAGTACTTTTAAAGCAATAAAAAGAGCAGGACGTTTCAAATAATAATAATAATTTTTAGTTCAATGTCGAGTAAGGGGTCAGTAAAATGCACCTGAGATGCATTAGTTAATAATTATTGGAAAATCACAATACACTAGATTTTAATATTCATTATATTCAAAATACAGACTAAAAGAAAAATTAGTTTTTCATATGTACGAATTTATATATATATTTTGATCAATTAATATAAAGTATATAATAGATGTGTTCATATATATATATATATAATTGTATGTGTTTTCAAATAAAATAATTTCTAAAATTTTTATGAAAATATAGTTAAAAGATATGGTTTGTATGGTTGTTAACATGTATAATTGAAAGAATTCTTTTGTAAAAGTATAATATATACTCACACATCTTTTGTGAGTGAGTGGTGAAAAATGAGAAAACAATTAATAAACTTTCATTGATTATTAAAAAATGGTTAATTACAAGAATATAACTCCCCTAAAAAAAATATTTATTGAGAAAAGAAAAAAAAAAGAAGTAAATATATAACGGACTGTAAAATACTTTAATCATTGTAATTTTTTTAGATTTGATTGATGTATTATCAATGTGTTCTAAAAACATCAATATTGTGTTTAAAAACAAACAAACAAACAAACAAACAAACAAAGATTTGTTTGTGCTAGATAAGTTTCAAAGGTAGTCGGATGTATCCGTTATATAAATATTTATATATATATATATGGTAGAATGTTTGGATAAAAAATTTTATGTCATTGTAAAATTTTGCAGTCACGTTATTTAAAAAAAAACAATAAAAAAAAAGAAAAAATGGGGATTTTATTCTTTGTAAATTTTCCTATTTTGTTTTCAATATTAGTTTAATTAATTGTCTGCTTTAATACTTAGCCTTTTTCAATAAGAGTTAATATTCATTCCAACTCAATGAGTGAAAACTAGCTATTCCTTAAACATTTTGACCTGAAAGAATATATGGAGTTGAGGCTTTTACAATAATATTCTTGATATTATACATGTTATGGTGGGTGGTGTGAATTATCTTTTTGACTATATTATTATAAAAAATTTAGAAATTTTTTAAAAAAATTATATACATATATTGTTACTTTATATATTATGTGAAAATAAGAATAATAATAAAAACACATTTAATTATATATTATTATATTAAACGAAAATATATATATATATAAATCGGTATATGATTTTGTTTTTAATAAATATGTTTGTATTTGAATATATAAAAAGAATAAAGAATCTAGGTTGTGATTTTCCGATAAAGTTTATTACTAAAGGACTAGTAATAAGATAGTGTGGGGGTGTGATGAAACTTAAAATTAATAATGTATTATATGTTAAAACCTGTATTTTAAAATTTAAGTTTCATTAAAATTATAAAATTATGTTATTTTAGTATTGTTTGTTTATATTTAATTGTCTTACTAAATATGTTTTATTTTCAGGTTTTCTACGTGTTGGTAAAATAATGATAACTCAAGCTAGAAAATTCAAATGGAGGTGACTCAAACATGTTTGGAATCCTTGAGAAATTATCTACAACTTTGCAGAAGACATGAATGCCTAAAAAGTTCATAAGATGATCAAATTGTGCAAATATCAAAAGGAGGACAAATTTACTTTTACTATGACCAGCATATAGTAAAAAAATCATAACTATTTCAATATTTAACCAAATAAGGTGAACCAAGTGGCCAAATTCATCTACAGAAAATTTCCCACATGTTTGCCGTTTTGAGCAGAGTCAAATTCAGTGATTAAAGTTGTGGAATAAAGCATTGAAAGAAGGGACATGGAATTGAACTTGGAGGAGACAAAGAATACTATTGCAACTACATGGCATTAATAAAAATTTTGACCCTTTCTCTCATTTGGCCTATAAATAGAGGCCTTGTGCTAGCTAAAGAATCATTCTATCTCATTGTAAAATATAGTGTGAGTGTGTATCAAAGTTCTAAGTTCCAATATATTTTCTTTCATGTTCTCAACTATGAGAGATATTTTAGTGTTGATCAAAAGTAAGCTTATGGCAAGCTAAATCTATTATGTCAGGGTGAAGAGGATGCATTCTTGGTGAAGTAAGATTGTTTATATTTTGTATATTATTTCTTTATTTCTTTTCATTTAGCTAACTTATTTTTATTGTAGGTATAAAAATGAATTATTTGTTGTTATCAATTTACATCAAATGCTTGATACAATTAAAGTGGTTATCTTGATTTGTTGTTTAATTTTGATACAATAAATATTTCATCACTTATTATTATATATATATAGATATATATATATATATATATTTATATAATAATATCATAATATTTCATTTAGACGATAGCATGGCTCTGCCGGTTGTTCTAAATGAAATGTTATGATTTAATATTAACATCTAACAATCTAACATTTACTTTATCGCAACTAACTTTTATTTTTCGCATCTAACTTTTACTTTCTCGCAACTAACTTTTACTTTTCCGCAACTAATATTTACTTTATCGCAACTAACTTTTACTTTACCGCAACTAACTTATTAAATCAATATATTTTATTTAGGCAATAGCGTGGCTCTGCCGGTTGTTCTAAATGAAATATAATGATTTAATTTAACATTTACTTTATGCAATTATTTATTTATATAGTTATAATTATAATCATAGGTACCATATATAAAATATCGGTTAATTCGGTATTTTCTATAGTGGGAACTATATTATATTATGTGTGTGTTTAATTTTCTTGGAACCATTATTTATGGTGGTTTCTTTTGTTTTACTTTTAGTTAAACAATATTACATAAACTTAGAATAAATTCTCAAGCCTTGACAAAATTTATAATTTGTAAACTTCATTCTTGCATTTGGTAATCTATAAATTAATAAATTTAAACTCAAAATAACCTCTCTGAGGATCGATCTCGTACTTACGAAATATATTACTTGCAGACAACCTACACTTGGGTGAATTATTATTTAAGTAGTAGCAATAGCCGTGCCATTAACCACATTGACAAGAAAGACAGTTAAATTTGAATGGACAAATGAGTGTCAACAAAGTTTTCAGGAGTTGTAGGATAAATTGAAATCGGCTCCAGTGTTGTCACTTCCTGAAGGGGTTGAAGACTTTGTAGTGTTCTCTGATGCTTATAAGAAAGGGCTTAGTTCTGTATTGATGCAGCGTGGTAAAGTGATTCTTACGCTTCTCGTAAGCTGAAAGATTATGAAATGAATTATCCGACTCACGATCTTGAGTTGGCAACTGTGGTTTTCGCTTTGAAAATCTGGCGATATTATTTTTATTGAGTGAAGTTTGAGATTTTCTCAGATCATAAAAGCCTTGAATATATGTTTACTCAGAATGAATTGAACATGCGTCAGGGGAGATGGTTGGATCTTGTTAAGGATTATGATTGCACTATTAGTTACCACCCTGGGAAGGCGAATGTAGTTGCAGACGCATTGAGTCGGAAGTCAGGAGTTGTGTTGAATTCTATTTTTCAAAAACCGTTAATGTTGGACTTTCAAAGGAATGAGATCGCTTTGGTCGAGAAAGGTACGATAGCTCGACTTTCTGCTTTGGTGATTCGACCTACTTTGAATGACAGAATTAAAGATGGACAACAGAATGATAAGCAATTGCTGGAAATGAAATCTAATGCTGAGCTGAAAGGAAATTCTGAGTTTGGTTTAAACAGTGATGGGTTGATGACCTTCAGAGGTCGAATTTGTGTTCCTACCGGCTATAATATTCGATGAGATATTTCGATGGAGGCGCATACCGCATCATACTCGATACATCCAGGTAATACCAAGATGTATCAAGATCTTCGTCGACTCTTCTAGTGGCCAAGTATGAAGAAGGATATTGCGTTGTATATTTCTGAATGCCTAACATGTCAGCAGGTTAAGAGTGAGCACCAGAGACATGCCGGATTGTTGCAGTCATTGCCGATACCTCAATGGAAATGGGAACACATCACAATGGACTTTGTTGTCGGACTTCCAAGAACGCATAAAAGTTATAATTCAATTTGGGTCATTGTTGATCGTTTAACCAAGTCATCACATTTTCTTCCTGTCAAGAATATCTATTCGATGCATCAATAAGCTGAGGCTTATGTTCAAGAGATTGTTAGACTTCATGGGATACCATTGTCAATTATTTTTGATCGTGATCCAAGATTTACATCTGATTTCTAGAAGAGTTTGCATAGAGCTTTGGGTACAAGTTGGCCTTCAACACAGCATATCATCCTCAGAGTGACGGACAATAAGAACAAGTTATTCTGATTCTTGAGGCCATGTTAAGGGCCTGCATTATTGATTTTCCTAGAAGTTGGGATGTGAAGCTGCCTCTTGTGGAATTCACATATAATAATAGCTATCATTCCTCGATTGGCATGGCACCTTATGAAGCTTTGTATGGGAGAAGGTGTCGATCACCTTTGTTTTGAGATGAAGTAGGTGAAAGAAAAATGTTAGGACCAGTGTTGGTTCAACAAATGGTTGATGTTGTAGCATTGATTCGAGAAAAAATGAAAACTGCTCAGTCTCGACAGAAAAGCTATGCAGATGTTCGAAGAAGGCCTTTGGCATTCGAGATAGGTGATCACGTGTTTGTTAAGATAGCTCCTCTCAAAGGAGTTAAGAGATTTGGGAAGAAAGGAAAGTTGAGTCCTCGTTTTATTGGACCTTTCGAGATTCTCGGCAGAATTGGAGAGCGAGCTTAACGGGTGGCATTGCCTCCGGACTTGGATAATGTATATAATGTATTTCATGTCCCAATGCTTCGTAAATATGTGTCGAATCCAATTCATGTACTTCGTCACGAACCACTAGACTTAACGAAAAATTTGAGTTATCATGAAAGGCCGGTACAAATACTGGATCGAAAGGTTAAAGTGCTTAGAAACAAAGAAATTGGGATCGTGAAGGTGTTATGGAGTAATCATGTCATCAAAGAAGCAACATGGGAAACCGAGGAAGAGATGAAGCATCGTTATCCTGAGTTGTTTATGTCGTGAGGTAAATTTCGGGAACGAAATTTTATAAAGGATGAGAATTGTAATAGCCGATCGTTCATTTCTTTTATTATGAATTACGGTATTTTACGGTGATGGTTTATGGCTTTAGGTTATGATGTGAATGATAATGAATGTTATATAATGAAACAAAGAATGGATGGGTAGAATAGAATGTTGAACATGAGTTAAATAGGTAATGGAAGTGCTGAAACGGTATGAAACTGTGGCAGTAGTTGTAGTTTTTAGCATGATGTTTTGTATTTTGATCCAAATGATATAAGGCCACTTCCATTAGAAAGATAAGACAAGGCTATAACTTTCGTGTTTTAAGTTTTGTTCAAATCATTAGGGAAGATGAGCCAAAAGCGCCCCGAAGTGTGTCATACGTATCGTCGTTCTTGCAGTGACACATGTTGGCAGAATGAGCATACCTTTTTACTCAGACCTTGAAATGACATGAGACCAATTGGAGATGCAAGCCAAGACATAGAGCTACAACTTTCATGTGTATCACTTTTTTCAAATTATAATGGGAAGAGGGGTTTCGGAAGCGATCTTTGTCGTAGCTGTATGCAGAGCGCGCCCGAGCGGTAAGATTTGACCGCCCGAGCACGCCTCACTCTAAATTTTTGGTGTTTGGCCAAGAGGTCTGCGCTACCGCCCGAGCGGGCCTGCAGAGTGAAAAAGTGTGTTTTGGGTATTTTAAGGCATAAAATCGAATGTGACACAATTTTTACTCATTTCTCCTTCTCTTCTTTTCTCTTCACGCTTTGAAAGCTAGGGTTCTTCATTTCTCCTTCAATCCAACTTCTTCCAAGAAATTAATCTTTGATTGAAACCTTAATCTTTCCTTGGAGATTAGAAGTTCTTCTCCTCGAGAGTTTAGGAGCAAGGTAAGAAAACTTATTTCATGGTATAGTGATTGAAAGGAAATATTGGTTGTTTGGTTTGAATGTTGAGGTAAGGTTATTAATATAATGATTGATGGTATTATTATTATTGTTTTGTAGGAATCCCTCAAGAGCTTAGCAACTACTTGTGTATTGGGTTGTAAGTAGACTTTTCCATTTGAATGCACCTTATCAACTATGTATAAGATAAATGATGTTTTAAATGATTTTAGCTCCTTTAACTCATTGATTATGTATATTGCATGTATTCATATATTGAAAAGAGATGGAATTGAGGTCAAAGGCAAAGTAAATGAGCTAAGGTTTTAGCACGCACACCACGTGTTTTATAAAATGTTTCAATGAATGTTTTTATGGCTTGATGGTTATATGATATAGTGGTGTTACCTTTGGTAATTCTAAACCCACACGACGGAAGTTGATCAACATAATGACATGTACTGAGACGTACATGTATACCATCGACGAATGATATATCAATGTCATGCAAAGGAAAAGAAAGTAATGTTTCATGGAATATTATCTTATAATTCTTATATACGCATTTTATTGACTGATGGCATATTACGGTTAGTAAATGATACAGATTCCTTCTTTACACTATGGTATATGTATTTGTTATTACAATATCTACTTGCTGAGTTTTTATAACTCATTTCACTTATGTTCATGAGATGCAGATGCAGGTAACCAAGATTGATATGGCGGGGTGTCGAGACGGAAGAAGGAAATGTGCCAAGCTTTGAGGAAGGATCATATCATTATTTTGTCTATGGATGGTTAAGAAAGTATTTTGTTTTGTTATGGTTAAAGTTGGTTAATATCTTATGTTGTAGCACATTTGAAATTTTGAGAGTTTAAACTTGACTCAGTTAATTTTGTAATCAAATGCAATACTTTTGATCTTGTATATCTTTATATATTAGTTGTGGGAAAATTTATGATAGTTTTGGTTTTATTTCTTGAGGGAGGTGGTGAGTTCCTTTTTACGGGAAAACTCTGCCAAAATTTTTAAAGCACATACTTTCCTCCAAGTCCATTTTTAAAGCTTCCGCATTATAGAGTTTATTTATTTTAGAATGGGTATGGTGTCACACATATTCAGCTCTTTCTGTGTAAAGAAGTACTTCAGGCTCTTATGATCAGTAAAAATTCTGCACTTCTCCCTATACAAATAAAGTCTCCAGATCTTCAGGGCAAATACCACTGCTGCTAGCTCGAGGTCATGAGTCGGATAATTCTTCTCATGGACCTTCAGCTGTCTGGACGCGTAGGCTATCACTCTTTCCTACTGCATCAGAACCGCGCCCACACCGAGCTTCGATGTATCTGTATAAACCACAAACTCTCCCTGCCCTGATGACATAGCTAGTACTGGTGCAGTGGTCAATGCTAGCTTCAGTTTGTCAAAGCTCTCCTAACACTCAGGTCCCTAGTTAAATTTGTCATTCTTCTTCGTCAAGGCGGTCATAGGAACTGCAATAGAAGAGAAGTCCTTAATGAACTTCCTGTAGTAACCTGCCAAACCCAAGAAACTACGGCTCTCGGTCACCCTCTTAGGAACTGGCCAATCTCTGACTTCCTCTACTTTGCTGGGGTTGAACTCTATGCCATCCTGAGATACAATGTGGCCAAAGAATGCCACCATGTCAAGCCAGAACTCACCGAACTTGGCATACAGCCATCTGTCTTGTAGAGTCTGCAGTACTGTCCTCAGGTGCTGAGTGTGCTCCTCCTTGCTCTTTGAATAGATCAAGATATCGTCATTGAAAACTATGACGAATTGATCCAAGTATGGATAAAACACGCAATTCAGGAGATCCATGAAAATCTCTGGCACATTCGTCAGGCCGAAGGGCATCACCAGAAACCCGTATTGCCTGTATCGCGTCCGGAAAGCTGTCTTGTGCACGTCAGTCTCTCTAACTTTCAGCTGATTATAACCGGATCAAAGATCTATCTTTGAGAACACAGATGCTCCCTGAAGTTTATCAAACAAGTACTCGATCCTCGGCATTGGATATTTATTCTTGACTGTGACTCTGTTCGGCTCTATGTAGTCAGTAAACAGTCGCATGCTGCCATCCTTCTTCTTGACAAAAATAACTGGTGCGCCCCAAGGAGAAAAACTAGGGCGAATGAAACCCTTATCTAGCAAATCATGTATCTGATCTTTCAGTTCTTTCATCACTGCAGATTCTGCCCGGTAGGGTGCCTTAGATATTGGCACTGTCCCTAGCATGAGCTCAATAGAGAAGTTCACTTCTCTATCTTGTGGAACGCCTGAAATATCGTCATGGAAAACACTAGAGAACTCACTGACTACATATAGATCCTTCAGCCTCTCACTGACTGGCTCTATCAATGATACAATGTTGGCTAATAATGCCAGGCAGCCTCTTTTGATAAACTTCCTCGCACACAAGCAGGAAATGACGTGCGACAATTGCTGGTGTCTGGTTGCCTAAAAAAAAAATGGCCTACCGCTAAGCGGTCGGACGGACAATAAACTCTGTCGAAAGTCTATGACTGCTCCTCTAGAAGATATCCAGTCCATGCCCAAGATGATGTCGAACTTCGGCAGCGGTAGCATTATCAAATATGCGTGCACCGTTTACTTCTGTAACCGAAGCTCCAATCTCTTCACTATCTGGGAAGTGAACATCTGCTCCCCAGATGGGATCGATACTCTGAACCCTAAATCCATCGCTACTAGTATGATTCCTAGTCGCTTGACGAAGGATTCAGATATAAACAAATGCGTAGCCCTTGAATCTAGCAGTGCATGTGGCTACACCTACAATATGTATTCTCCCTCCGACAAAACATACCATCAAATCTAATAGAGTTGAGCTTAAGGAATTTATTACAGGAAATAAACCAAAAATCCCCAAAAATTCAACGATTTAACCCAAATGTTCTTCAAAAATTTCTATGTTAAACCTTCAAAAATTCAAAAATTACCAAATAACCCTTCAAAGTTTATAAAATTGCACTTTGGTCCTTCAATTTTTAAAAAATTGCAACATTACCCCCCTAAATTTTTCGAAATTGACATACGATCCTTCCTCATTTTCGAATCCTAATTCCATAAAATTGAAAGACTTTCAAAGAGTCATAATTAAATCCTCAAAATTTCAGAAGTTTCTAAAATTGTCCCAAAAATAACGATTTTTAGCATTCAAGTCCTCAATTTATTGGTTATTACAATTGGATCCCTAAAATTTCTTGAATATTACAATTAAATTCTTAATCCCAACTAGGTAGAACATGCATCCTAATTATTTCTATTTTATCAAACCCCCAAATAAGTTCCCGTAACAAACATATAACCCATGCAGTCAAGCGTTAAACTAAAATCTTAAGCATAAGGGTTGTCAGTAATCAACAACGTTTTGGGCCCTGCCTCGGCCTCCTCGGCATGCATCACATAACTTTGGCCAGTAGTTGGGCCCTTGTTCTTAGGGCAATCCACAGCTTTGTGGCCCTCCTGTCCACAAACGAAGCACCTATAGGTTCCCCATAAGCACTTGCCAATGTGAAACTTTTTGCATTGCGGGAATGGATGTTTGTCATCTGGCTTAGGCGGGTCTCTGCTGCTGGGGTATCCTAAACTGACCCTTGGGCTTCTGCTGCCCCGCTGTCTTGGTGGCCCTAAGAACTGTTGTTGAGGCTGGAGCTTGACTGAGTCTAATGCCGCTTTCTCTACATCCCAAAGTCTATGCCTGCTCCGCCTGAAAAGCACAGGCGGTGGCCTCATCATAACCTTCTAGCCTCATCATCATGACTTCCCGGCGAAGGGTAGGTCTCAGTCCGTCTAAGAAATGCCTCAGCTTCTGAGCGACATCTCTCGCTATCATGGCCACAAAATGGAAGCCCCTGTCGAACTTGCGGATTAACTCTTCCATAGATAAGTCCCCCTGGAGGAGACTCATGAACTCCCTCGTCAAGCGGCCCCTGACTTCAGCTGGAAAATACTTCCCAAAAAACATCTCTTTAAATCTGGCCCAAGTGAGAGTAGCCACATCCACTGCATGTGCAGCTCCCTCCCACGAAAGGGACGCGTCATCCCTCAGCATATAAATGGCGCACCTGGCCCGGTCCCCATCTCTTATCTGTAGGTACTCAAAATTCAACTCCAGAGACCTAATCCATCCCTCTGCCACAAATGGATCAGTGGTACCCCCGAACTCCTTCGGGTTAAGCCGACGGAACTGCTCATAAACATATGTCTGCTGTCAGGGTGCCTATTGGGCCAGCTGGGCCTGCTCCATAAGCCTCGCTATCCCCTCAAGTAATTGGGTAGCTGGATCCCCTGGTGGTGGTGGTGGAGTGGCCCTGTCTCCCTTAGGAATATCATCCTGCCTGTCGGTACTGGGAGAATGTCTGGGAGGCATATCTTAATACAGTCCAATTATAAACGTAACCCATCATGCAATTAATCTAGCTTTTTAAAATAATAAATCCTTAAATCGTAAAAGTAGTTAAACATGCACAAAAAATCATCGTAAAGCGTAAATCATGTAAACATGCAGGTGATAACAGTAAATCATTTAAAGCATAAAAGCTTACAGACTTCAGGGTTGAAGACTTTGTGGCAGCAGCTGGCGACGGCACAACCCTATACAAGACCCTTGCTCTAATACCAACTGTAACGTCTACTGAATTAAAATTGCGGAAATTGTCTTTTTGTAAAGCTCACATTTTCGAAATAACATTATATGTTTTGCATGCATGCGCTCTACTGAAAAATATAACATTTAAAAATAAACTTAAATATTTGACAGTAAAAATAGTGCAGTTTAAGATGGTCAGACTCATCCAAAGATATACGTAAACATAAACGAGTAAAATTCCTAAAATCATCAGCATATCAGAACCAGCAAATAAAATGTTCATATCCTCTCAAATCTCATAAATCATAATGCGGAAAACATATGGTCCTCAAGTCGTGTCACCCCACCAGGCCTGTCTGCTCAGAGTTCGGCACGTCAAGTCCCATCGATATTAAGTTCACCTGCATCACACACGCCTAGTGAGTCTAAAGACTCAACAGGCCTAGTACATATACATCGCACACAGCAGTGAAAAATACAATACTCAACATGCCTTTCATGAAATTAAAAACGTAATGTAAACGTGTCGTATGAAATCATTACATGTCAAAATTACTCATCATTAATCATCGTTCATCATTCATCATTTATCATTCATCATTCATCGTTCATATAGTGAATTCAGTTCATTAGTGGTGATTATCGTACATCATTCATCATTTACGATGGATCCATCATACATAGAACCGCGGCACCCGGCAGCTGTCGGACATGAGTGACAGGATTACCCATCCACTGTGCCTAGGCCTCATCATCGGCATTTACATATACTTCTTAAGCATTTACATATACTTCGATAGCCACAACTAATTCTCATCATTCAAAACATCATCACTAATCAAAATCATACACATGTGCAAATTTTTCCTTAAAACCAAAACATGCAACGCACAATTTCATAAATTCATAAAAATTGTCATCATGATACATACACATTTAAAACCTGATAAAATGTGCTCAGGGCGCTGCAAGAACCAAAAATCTCACCCCATGTGCAAAATTGTCATTTTGCCCCTAGAAACCCAAAATGACCATTTTACCCCTGGACCACTAAAATTTGACCCGAAGCTTACCAAACTCTTTAAAATATATCGAAACTTATTTTTAAGCATTTCTAGACTTAAACTTGAGCCCGATACAAAAATTAACCGAATTGTTTTAAAAACATGGACTGGAGTCCCAGTTTTAATCCGAATCAACCCAAAACATTATCAAAATTTTCCCAACTCAAACCATGTCTTAAATTTACTAGACCAGCTCCTAAACCATCAATTCCAGACCACTAAAACTCACGAAAACAAGCACCAAAGTTGCTGAAAAATTCAGCTACTTCCCCGATCGAACCCTGAATTCACCAACTCGAAAACAAGAACCCCTAGGCTCCACCAGCTCGCACAAGCCACGAACAAATCCACCTAGGACCAAGACCAGACCCTAAGGGACCTACCATACCCACGGACCAAGCTTCATGCACGCTAGAAATCGCGATCACTCGCTAGCCTCCAAGAACTACAACCCGTGGCCAACCCTCCACTATGACCCATGAAAACAAGACCAAAATCAGCTGGAATTTTCTGCGTAGGATGTTTTCAAAACCCTAGTACACTAGACATGCAACTTATCGACCTTAGGCTCTACCGGCCTGGACCAGCCTTGGACCGACCCTTCCTAGCTTACCTTAGGACCCTTCTGGACCAACCTAAGCTCATCCTTCAGCTCTTTCAAAGCAGCATGAAACACACACTTGCTAATATCCGAAGCCGCACCATCCGAACCAAATCCCCCTTCACGCGATCGGATGGCTCCAAGGTTGGTTAAACCGGTGATCGAGCCTCCTTGGGCCGTGTCTCAGACCCACCAGGGTCTGGTCGGCTTGGTTCAGCCCTTGCACCTCCGGCCCCAACCCTCACCCGATCTGCAATCAAACGAACCAATCCCTCAACACGACTCCCCTCGGCTCTAAGCTTGACACTCCCCTCGGCTCTAAGCTTGACACTTCTCAACACATTTCCCCTCGGCTCTAAGCTTGACACTCACCCGATCTGCAATCAAACGAACCAACTACCCTCACAGAAAATCATAAAAACATGAGCATGTGACATAAAGATGTAATTTTCATGACAACCTTAAAGAAAACGTGAATACAAGTTCGATCGAGAGATTTCCATGCATTTACAAATTTTTTTGCATAATATTGGCGTGAATGAAGAGAAAAGAAGATACATGCATACGTTGATGTGTAGATGCTCAAAAACTCGAAGAGTTTTGAGCCCATTATGCAATAAGACAAACCCAACAAGGCTAATAACACTCCAGAAAAATATTTCGCTTAGGTTCGTTTTTGAAAATATTGCCCGAACCCTCAAATAGTCCCCCGGTTTGATAAATTTTGGGTACCGATTAAGAATATTACCCGACGAGTAAAAATACCCACCAAGGATCGATTTTCAAAAAATACCCTTAAAACACTTCAAATTAATTAATTGAAATTAATCATTCAATAAAAATATTTTTCCTGATAATACCCGGTCTCCATGCCTCATTCGAGCGCGAAGGCAACTTAAAACCCTAATGCGTGAAACTTTAAAAAAATCATGAAATAAATCATACTCATGCAATAACCATGCATTAAATGCATAAAAATAATTAAACACATGAAATGCCCGAATTTTAAAAAAAATTTACTATTCATCGGTTACTATTCAAGCCCCTCGGCGCTAGAATAGTAGCGCCTAGGCGCTAGAGTTGCGCAAATTTGGCGTTGAGGCACTGAAAAGTGGCGCTGCAGCACTAGAGACGCGAAAATTGACTATGTAAGCTCATCTTCACCTCCTCCAATCATTTTTCCTCCTCCCCCATCGAAACTTTTCTTTCCTTTCCATTTTCGAAATTATTCTTCAATTTAAGGGAGATTTGCTCAGGATAATTATGAAATGAAGGTAGATTTGTGATCCTCTCATCACGGACTTCACGAGGATGCAAGTATTTCCCATTTTTATTAAAGTTTTGAAATTGGTTGAAATTTAGAATTGATATTTGAGTTGATATTTAAGATATTGAGATGTATTTGTTTTTGTTGAATTTAAAATGGATATGAGCATGATTTCTTGTTTCTGTGCAAGATCAGTTTTTATGCCTACTGTATTTCGAGTATATGGGATGGTTCTAGTTGGATTTTGATGTTATGGTCTTCATCAAACATCAAGTTAGCTTCGATTTGGTTCAAGAATAACTCACTTCCATGAAGCAATGAAAGGGATATGATATATTTACTAAACCTGGTCTAGAATGCCGAGTTTGTGTCCATGTCTTCTCTTTATTCGAATTCTGGTATTAATCGGTTAGGATTCTGGATTTGAGGTTCATATGAAACTTATAGAACATTGTCTTTTCTTCGAAATGATACCAAATTGGCTTGATTCCATTGGATATTGAGGAATTTATGCTCAAAATACTAAAGTGTGCCAGAAACGTATTAATGCAGAATTTGTGGGAATTATGTTGTATGTTTCAGATTATGAACGACTCGGTAAATAACTTTGTTTGACAAGACTTTTTGAAGAATAATTGTTGGGCTTTGAGTTTTCTTGCATATCCAATTTGCGGATCTTGATTTGAAAAAGTATTGATATAATTATGAATTTTGTACAGAAATTGCTCTGTTTTGATATATGATCTGAGTTCTTGAGTTATAGTAGAATTCAGAGGTTCAAGACTTCTCAACTACATCTTTAGATATTTTTTGTTATTATTTGAAGTTACGGTCGGTAACATACGAGGGAAAAGTATCATTTTTATTTTAATTCAAAAATTCTATGGCTCGATGAATTATTTGTAATTTGATGATGACCGTTGTATTGAGATGAGTTTATTATTATATCCAAATGATGATATTGATTTGCATCATTACATTGCATATTGAGCCAATTGTCGATTTAGATTTGATATGGCAGAGGTCGCCTTGACTTATTGATTTGTTGCACGTATGGGGCTATAGTTGAGTTGACATAGTGTATGCGGAGGTCGCTGCTATAGTGCTATGACCTGAACACTCTCTATAAGCGCACCATAGTCCTGCGATTGTAGAACACAACACCCCACTCTGAGCGGATGAGTCGGTAGATGTTGCTGGGGGATTCTCTTCCCTTGGGTACCCTATGACCAGATGATTCACTTGATCTTGAGATTTATTGATAGCCCACAGCTTTTTATCATGCATTGCATTATATTGCATCTTTATGAATTTCATATGAACCATTTGTCATTTTAATTCTCATATGTTATTGATTGTATCATACTGGGTTTATACTCACCGGCACGTCGGCTACCTCTTGTTTTTATGTGCTTGACGGTAGGTGAGACGAGGCTTGGGATGCCAGAGTCCAGCTCCAGGCGAGGAGATACGAGTTAGATTGGGATTCTCGGGTCTTAGGAGCATTTGATGATGTTTGGATTTCTTTGGCATACTTGTTTATTTTGACATGTTAAAACTTATATTTCAAACATTTGAGACCTTTAAATTATTTTAAAAATGTTTATGTCGGTTTGTGAAACACGGATTAATTGTTTTACTAAATCGTTTATTTTATTACAATTATAATTATTAATATTAGATATCGGAACAGGGGCCCCACATTAGGTGGTATCAGAGCGTAAGATATTCGGAACATGGTAGATCGAGTTTGTTCGAATTGCTTGATCATGTGATATATTTGGTAGCATTTTTACTGTGCCATAATGTGAAATACATGATTATAATTGAGATATTATATTGTTGAGTTTTATTCGAGATTTTTGAGATTTATTGATTCTCGAGAGCCAGAGATGATCGATACAAGATTGAAATGATTATGATATTGTGATTTTATATGTGTTTGATCTATTATATATCAGACATGGCTACTCAAGGTAGAGGTTGTGGTAGATCTAGACAGAATGTACCAGTGGCACAAGATCAAGGCAGTGCTATTCATACTCAGATGAATATAACTCCGACTCCGATGGAGATACTGTTAACCAGATTTCAGTCTTTGCACCCACCGATGTTGAAGGGTACAAAAAATTCATTAGAGTGTGAGAGCTGGTTGGAGAATATGGATCAGTTATTTGAATCTATTGAGTATCCAGATGATCGTAGAATCAAATTAGTTGTTCATCAGTTATTGGATGTTGCTAAGAGTTGGTGGCTCATGATTAAGAAAGCTTTAGACGGTCGAGGTACGATTGTTACCTCGAATATTTTTAAATCTGAAATTTATCAACGTTTCTTTCCTACCTCTTATAGGAAAGATAAGGGAGAAGAGTTTGCAAATTTAAAGCAGGGAAATCTGAATTTTGAGGACTATGTTGCAAAGTTCTCCAATTTACTGAGATTTGCTCCTTAGGTAGCATCAGATGAAGAAGCTAAGGCCGATCACTTCATAAATGGTCTTAACCCTGATATCTTTACCTTGGTAAATAGTGGAAGGCCTAATACTTTTACTGAGGCTCTTGATCGAGCCAAGGGAGCTGAAATCGGGATCATTAGACAAAAAGATTTTCAATATATGAAACGACCCCAACAACCACAATATCGACAGCAATTCAGACAGGGTAATAGTGGCGGTGATAGTGGCAACATAAGAGAACAATTTAGGGCTAGAGGCAAGCAATTCAAGAGACATGACAGTAATTTTTCGAGTTCTAGTGGATCGAGACAATCTGGTTTAATTCATAGCACTAGTTATTCAGGCCCGACTTTTGGTCAGTGTGGTGGTAGACATTATACCGATCAATGTAGAGGAGTCTCGGGAGCTTGCCACTTGTGTAACCAGGTGGGACACTATGCTCGAGTGTGTCCTAACCGTGGCAGTGATATATCTCAAAGTGGGGGATCATCGAGACAGACACCTCACCAGACCGCCAGACCCCTACAGTTCATTCTTATCAACAGTCAACCCGATCAGATCAGAACAAACAGAGTGGTAGCCACAGGGTAGGACATCCACCTAGACAACATTCTCGAGTTTTTGCACTCACCGAGGATGAGGAACATAATGCTCCAGATAATGTTATTGCAGGTAATTGTTTTATCTCAAGTTATCCTGCTTATGTTTTGATGGATACTGGTGCATCACATACTTTCATAGCTGAGCACTTTGTCTCCTTGCATTCATTACATTATATGCCATTATCATCTACATTATCTATTTCTACCACACTAGGCAAAGTGATGAGGTAAGCTGAAATGATAAGTGGTAGTGAATTTTGTTATGAGGATAATGTCATTGAGCTTGATTGCATTGTGTTAGAGATGTCTGATTTTGACTGCATAGTTGGTATTGACATGTTGACAAGATACAGAGCTATTGTAGATTGTTTTCAGAAGGTTGTTAAGTTTCGGCCTGATATGACCGACCACTAGACATTCTATGGTAAGGGTTCTCGAGCTAAGATTTCTTTGATATCTGTTTTGTCCATGACTCGTTTGTTGCAGAAAGGAGCAGAATGTTTCTTGGTTTATGCAATTGATATTTCAAGGCCAGTATCTAAATTGGCAGATATTTCAATTGTTAGTGAATTTTCACATGTATTTCCAAATGAAATTCCAGGATTTCCTCCTGTCTGAGAGATTGAGTTCAAAATTAAATTGATGCTAGGTACACTGCCTGTTTATAGAGCTCCTTATAGGATGGCGCCAATTGAACTGAAGGAACTAAAGGAACAACTTGAGGATCTATTGGCTAAAGGATATATAAGAACAAGTGTTTTACCTTGGGGTGCTCTATTTTTATTCGTGAAGAAGAAAGATGGGTCTATGAGGCTTTGTGTCGATTATAGACACTTGAATAAAGCAACAGTAAAGAATAAGTATCATTTACCAAGTATCGATGATCTCTTTGACCAATTGCAGCTTTCTTCAGTATATTCTAAGATTGATTTAAGATCTAAATATCATCAGTTAAGAGTTAGAGAGGCAGATGTGCCTAAGACTGCTTTTCGTACCAGGTATGAGCATTTTGAATTTTTGGGTGTGCCTTTTGGGTTGATCAATGCACTGCGGTATTTATGGATTTAATGAACCGTGTATTTCAACGGTATATAGATAAATTTGTTGTGATCTTCATTGATGATAATCTTATCTATTCAAAATCTGAATTTGAGCATGCCAAACACTTGAGAGCTATTTTGCAAATTTTGAGAACTGAAAAGTTGTATGCTAAATTATCCAAATGTGAGTTGTGATTTGATAGAGTGGTTTTCCTTGGACATGTGATTTCAAGTGCTGGTATATCAGTTTATCCGAGTAAAGTTGAGGCAGTCATCAATTGGTCTAGACCGACATCAACTCCTGAGGAACGTAGTTTTATGGGTTTGGCAGGCTATTATCTAATATTTATTGAATGATTCTCACAGATTGCGAGGCCAATTACCCAGCTGACACAAAAGAATGCACCATTTATTTGGTCACAGGCATGTGAGGCTAGTTTTGTTGAGCTTAAGCAGAGCTTGACTAGTGCACCAGTTCTGACTATCCCATCAGGTGTAGGAGGATTTACAGTGCACACTGATGCTTCATATCAAGGACTATGTTGTGTATTAATGCAACATGGTCGTGTGCTTGTTGCCTATGCTTCAAGAAAGTTGAAGCCACATGAGTCTAGATACCCAGTGCATGACTTGGAACTAGCAGCAATGGTTTTTGCTTTAAAGATTTGGCATCACTACTTGTATGGGGAGACATTTGAGATATTCACTGATCATAAGAGTTTGAAATACCTCTTTTCACAATTTGAACTGAACATGAGACAGAGACGTTGGTTATACTTTTTGAAAGACTATGATTGCGAAATAAAATATTACCCAGGCAAGTCTAATGCAGCAGCCGATTCTTTCAGCAGAAAAGTATGCAATATGTCCTTCATCACTGGCAGTATTCTGATCTAGTAGAATAATGTTGTCTTTCTTGTTTGGATTTTGTGAAAGATTCACAACTTGTACGAGTATTTATGATTCAGGCAGACCCAGAGTTGTTTGTCAAAATTAGAGAGGCCCAAAGGTTAGATCAAAGCATTCAGAAATCAATTGAACTCGTCAAATCAGGACATCGATCAAAAGTTGAGGTCAATAATGAGGGTATTTTGTTTATGAATGATCGTATTGTAGTTTCTAATATTTCAGAGTTGAGGATACAGATTTTGCGTGATGCTCATTGCAGTAAGTTCAGTGTACACCCTAGAAGTAAAAAGATGTACAATGATTTGAAGAAACAATTTTGGTGGAAAATAATGAAATCTGACATAGCAAAATTTGTATCTCGATGTTTCAATTGTCAACAAGTGAAAGTAGAAAGGAAGCGACCAGGAGGTCTTTTGCGTAACCTTAAGGTTACAGAATGGAAGTAGGACCATATAACCATGGAGTTTGTCACGAAATTGCCGAGGTCGTTGGGGGGTTGCGATTCAATTTGGGTTATCATTGATAGATTAACTAAGTCTTTCTGTTACATTCCTTATCAGATGACATATAGGCCTGATCAGATGGCCAGATTGTACATCAGAGAATTTTTGAGATTGCATAGTGTGCCTAAGTCGATTGTATCAGATCGTGATCCCAGATTTCTTCTCATTTTTGGCAGAGTTTAAAAGAGGCCCTTGGTACTCGTTTGCATTTGAGTATAGCATATCATCCTGAGACAGACAGACGGTCAAAACGTACTATTCAGACATTAGAGGATATGCAGAGAGCTGTAGTGATGGATTTTGGTATTGGTTGGCAGGATTCGTTACCACTTTTCGAGTTTTCTTATAACAACAGTTATCAAGTGAGCATTGAAATGTCACCATTTGAAGCACTATATGGCAGGAAGTGTCGATCTTCTCTGTATTGGGACGATTTATCTGATGCACCAATTGTAGGACCTGATATGATAAGAGACATGACAGAGAAGATGAAATTGATTCAGAGCCGTATGCGAGCTTTTCAGGATAGACAGGTAAGTATGCGAACATCAGGAGACGACCGTTGATTTTTGAGAAAGGTGACAAAGTTTTTCTGAAAATATCTCCTTTCAGTGGTACATTTAGATTTGGAAAGAAGGGTAAATTATCACTAAGATTCATAGGTCCGTATGAGATTTTGTAATGTGTTGGTGATTTTGCTTATAGATTAGCTCTTCTTCCGGCTTTATCAGGTGTTCATGATGTTTTTCAAGTGTCCATGTTGAGGAAATATCATCCAGATCCTTTTCATGTACTTCCACCCGATGAGGTTGAGTTAGATCAGACTTTGAGCTACATTGAGAGACCGATTCAGATTCTAGACAGAAAAGATAAGCAACTAAGAAATAAATTGATACTGTTGATTAAAGTACAGTGGAACAGACATGGTGTCGAGGAGGTAACTTGGGAATTAGAAGATAATATAAGACATAAATATCTAGAGTTATTCAAATGAAGTATGCTTCTATTCTCGGTCTTACTTTCAGTACTGATCATTCCATCGTAGACTTGAAATTGATGATTTGATTTCGAGGAAAAAATCTATTTTTAGAGGGGAGGAATTGTAATACCTAAATTTAAAAAAAAATTTGAAAAAAAAGTTATTGTTCATCGGTTACCTGATCTGCAATCAAACGAACCAACCCCTCAACACAATTCCCCTCGGATCTAAGCATGAAACTCTTACCTTCGACTCCATCCTTATGACAACTCTTTACCATCATGCACTTCCCCTTAGCCTTGACAACCTGGCAGCCCCTCGCGGAAAATCATAAAAACATGAGCATGTGACATAAAGATGTAATTTTCATGACAATCTTAAAGAAAACATTAATACAAGTTAGATCGAGATATTTCCATGCATTTACACAAATATTTGCATAATATTGGCGTGAATGAAGTGAAAAGAAGATACATGCGTACCTTGATGTGTAGATGCTCAAAAACTCGAAGAAACGCGCGTCGTAGAAGCATCGGAGGAGCGAGGAGAAAGCTTGCTTAAAATAAAATGGAGGGGCTGAAACTTTGCTGCTATGTTTCTAAAAGAAAGCTATTGCATGGGGAGGGAGGGCGGCTGCTAGGTAATAATTAGGGTTAGGGTTTGTTTAATGGTAGTTTAAGTTAATTAAAATGTGCACTAATGGGCCTCAATAAAAATAAAAAGAGTTTTGAGCTTATTATGCAATAAGAAAAACCCAACAAGCCCAATAACACTCTGGAGAAACATTTCTCTTAGGTATGTTTTTGAAAATATTGCCCGAACCCTCAAATAGTCTCCCGGTTCAATAAATTTTGCGTACTGATTAAGAATATGACCCGACGAGTAAAAATACCTACCAAGGACCGATTTTCAAAAAATAACCTTAAAACACATCAAATTAATTATTTAAATTAATCATTCAATAAATATATTTTTCCTGATAATCCTCGGTCTCCGTGCCTCGTTCGAGCGCGAAGCCAACTTAAAACCATAATGCATGAAACTTTTAAATAATCATGAAATAAAACATACTCATGTAATAACCATGCATTAAATGCATAAAAATAATTAAACACATATTTTAAAATAAAACCCTAGATTGCAGGCATTCAAGTTACGTAGATCGAATTTTTTGGACCTTACACGACTTCTCTAGAAATCGGTTACACAAGCTCAGAGTAAGTCTTCTAAAATCTGTATCACCCTCTCTGATTGACCATCTGTCTGAGGATGAAATGTTGTACTGAACAGTAACTTTGTTCCCATAGCAGAATGAATTCTCTTCAAGAAAGATGACGTAAATCTCTTGTTTTTATCAGAAACTATAGAAACTAGGATTCCTTATAGCCTGACTATCTTTTGAATATAAATCTCTGCATACTACGTCATGGAGAAAGTCGTCTTTACTGGCAGAAAATGTGCCGACTTAGTGAGACGATCAACTATCACCCAAATAGTGTTGAAGCCCTTTATTGTCTTTGGTAAGCCCACTACAAAATTCATTGTAATGTTTTCCCACTTTCACTCAGGAATAGGAAGTGCTCTGAGCATCCATGCTGACCTCTGATGTTCTGCATTTACTTGCTGACAATTTAGACATTTAGATTGATAACGTGCGATGTCTCGTTTCATACCCGGCAACAAACACAATAACTGCAAGTCCTTATACATCTTTGTACTCCATAAATGTATAGAATAGGGTGTATTATGGGCTTCTTTCAAGATTTCAGCTCTAAGAGAATCCATACGAGAAATCCAAAGTCTGCCTCTGTATCTGACAATATAATCTTCAACGGCGTATAAAATCCGTCCCTTTGACTCATCCATCTGTCTCCATTTCTGTAACTGCTCATCTATTGTTGGCCTAGCTCGAATTCAATCACTTAAAGTAGATTGCAATGTCAAAGTAGATAGATTTGGAGCCTTGCCCTTAGTATACATCTCAAGATTTAACCGCTGAATCTCTGTCTGAAGATATTTCTTTACTGATAGTTGGGCTAAGACTGTTGTTTTTCTTCTCAGGTGCTGACTATGCTCCTCCCTGCTCCTCGAATAGATCAAAATATCATCTATGAATACGATAATTAACTGCTTAAGATACGGCTGAAATACGCGATTCATGTTATCCATGAAGATCCCTTAGGCATTCGTCAATCCAGGGAATCACTATGAATTCATAATTTACATAACGAGTCCTAAAAGCCGTCTTATGCACATCTGCTTCTTTTACCCTCAACTAATGGTATCTTGATCGAAGATCTATCTTTGAGAATATTGAATCTCCTTTCAATTGATTGAATAGATCTTCAAATCTTTGCAAGGGGTACTTGTTCTTCACTGTCACCCTGTTTAGCTCTCGATAATCAATGCAGAGTCTCATACTCTCATCCTTCTTCTTCACGAATAGTACTGGTGCGCCCCATAGGGAGCAACTAGGGCGAATGAATCCCTTATCTAGCAGCTTCTGAATTTTATCCTTCAGCTCCTGAATTTCTACAGGTGCTAGATGATATAGTATTGTCACATATTTTCCCTCGCTAGAGCACGGTTGTCAAGTTTTAATATAAGAGAGTAAGGTATCGTTCCCACGAGGAGTATATATATAACATATCTCAGTGCTTGTAATGAAAATATTCAGGACTTTATGTAGAAGAAACAATAAAAGATTTGGTGTATTTAAAACGAATTAGTTGAAAATAAATATTAATCGAATCTCCGAATTGAGAAAATATCAATGAGAGAAATTATTTAGAGGAGTGATTTGACTTAGTTTCCACGATAAATATTCCAGGTTGCATTATATTCAAGAACTCAAGTCTTTTAATTACCAAGAAAACTTAATTATTTTATTCTTCCTTTTCCAAGTAAAAAATAAAGTGTATCATTCATATTTCGATTCAAAAATTCCTAATAAAAATATAAATTGAAATGATATATGCAAATGATAATCATCCCTAAGCACCGCTAAAGTTATACTCCTTCCGAACAATATAAACATTTACCGATGTGTTTCCAATGATCCATAATTCTAGTCCTTCTCTCGAGTTGTAGAATTAATCGGATAGAAATCAATTTATGGTAGTAAATTGAAATCAAATAAAACTAGTAAACACAATTAAACAGACAGGAATTTAATCATATAAACAACAGAGCCAAATTATCGCGTAGATGAAGCTACATCATCAACTAGAATGGAAAAGTTAGTGCATAATAAAATTTAAACAAAGACAAAGCATGTTTGAAGATTTAGACATCGCAACACAAGAAATTAAAGGGCGAAAGATTAGATAACAAATCATAAGTTGCGTATATGTCCCCAAATATGTCGTTCTTCGTTTTTGGGATCAACCTTTGCGTTCCAAATCCTTCTCCAAGTGTGTGTGCTTCGTCTCTCAAGGCTTTTCTCTCCAAAACGGCCACTCCCTAGGTTGAAAGCTTAATCCTCTTTTTATATTTCGTCTGAGCCTGTAAAAGAAAGCCAAATGATCAATTCTCGTAGGCATTAGCGCCGCGGCTCTGCTTGAGTAGCGCCGCGACGCCCCTAAAGTACAGAGATAGTGCCGTGGTGCCTGTAGAGTAGCACCTAGGTGCTTGTGGTTCAGTCTTGCTGGCGCTGCGGTGCTGGGTTGTAGCGCTTAGGCGCTTGTTTTCCTCCTTGAAGCCTTAGCATTGCGGCGCTTATCCTTGCCGTGGCGGCGCTTGTCCACCAACATTTCATGATCAAAACCACCTCTAATTGCCCTCAATCAACCAATAGTTGTTCATCTCCTCCACGACACTAAAACAACAAATACCCAGCATAATTATGTCCAAAACCAACATAATTCAAATGGATTCTCGTATAAATTACGTGCAATTCTAGCACTTATCAGGTACCTTAGAGATTGGCACTGTACCAGGCAACAACTCGGTAGAGAATTCCACCTCTCTCTCAGGTGGGATGCCAACAACATCATCAGAGAATACATCCGGAATCCTTGACAACCTCTACATCTTCAATCAACTGGTTGATAGTATCAGGTTCAGAAATGATATTGGCAAGAAAACCCTGGCAGCCTCTTCGCATAATCTACTTTGCACAAATAAAAGAAATGATGTGCTGCATTTGTCTGCTCTTCACTACCTCGACGATAATTGATTTCCCATTGGGTGGTGTGATAGACACCGACCTTTGCTGGAAATCAATTGAAGCTCCATTCAGCGTTAACCAATTCATTCGCAAAATAATATAGAACTCAGACATTGGTCAACACAATAAGATATGCTCGCACATTATCCTTCTATCACCTAAGCTCCCCGTCTTTTACAATGCTGGCAGACAACATCTACTCGCTCGAAGGCATTGTAACTCTAAATTCCGATTCCATTATCTTTGGTAAGACTCCCAATTGCAAAAGGATTTAGATATAAACGAGTGTGTAAGTCCAGAATCTAGCAAATTGTTTGTGGCTACACCTGATATAAATATCCTGCCTGTGTGAACAATACCATCATATATAAATATCATGCATGTGTGAACAATACCATCATATACAATCAAGGCCGAAATTCAAAAATTTCCTTATATTTACGCCTTCCAATTTTTGAATTATTGCAAAACAAGCCCCTTTTTTCAAAAATTTGTAAAACAGCCCCTTTTTTTCATATATCGGAAGATCACCTCTAAAGATTGGATCCATCTCTCAGAAACAAATGGGTCGGTAATACCAGCAAAGCACATATATATCAATATGTCGCCCTTGTTAGCATTACTAGTGTGCTGCTCCAGTAGTCGCGCCATCCCCTCTAGTACAATAGTAGCATTATCTAGTGGTGGTCGAGGTATCTCCTCACGTCGTTTCTCTTCCCCACTCATGGAAACAACACGTCTTAGAGTCATAACTGTATACACCATTCAAGTCACATAACCAACATGCATTTAAATTAGAAGACATCTAACCTCCCAATTTTTATATCATAAAAGCATCGAACTTTAGCATGAAAAAAAGCAGTAAAAACTCACTGACTTTAGACATGACTTCTTGAGCTTCCAATAAACGGGAGTAGACACAACCCTTACAAGATCCTTGGCTCTCATACCAACAAAAATGTCCCTCACCTCACTCTTACTTCAATTAAATAATAATAGTATATTTTTTTTTCACTCATGAATATAACTCATCATCGGAACTAAATAATTTAAGATTCAATTTAAAAATGCTAAATAAAAGGTTAATATGAAACCATATAAAAAAACTCCAAAACCCGCCAAAAATTATTTAAACCACCATAAAATCAAATATTAAAACTCTTCAAAATAAAATTCAATTTTTTTCATTAAAACCTTTAAAATAACTCAGAAAACGAGAGTTCTTCGAGTGTGTACTTTCCATCCCATTTCGTCATGAGCGTAGCCTCATTTTCCTGACCTACAACAATTCAAACATATTACCTCTAATGACTCAACACATCCCGACCGTGATAGAAAATAATACATATACAAGCACATGCATTTAAAAGAATATTTTTATTAAAATACCACCGACTAAAAAATCGCTAGCATATACATTTTTATAAATCATTCAAAAAACTCAACATTATATAGCATTTCCTCATCATTTATCATAAATAAATTTCGTTGATGTTTGATCCTTGAGAGTGACTATCATTTATCCTTTATCCTCTGTTTGATTGATCAATCTATAAACCATGATACTAAGCAGCGGGCGACAGCAAGTCTCGTCACTAGGTCGTTGCCTAAAATAAAGTAAGTTCACTGCCCCTTTTTACGACGGATCCCTCACATATCTTCTGTGTCACAGTCAAATCACATCCTTCAAAATATTTTATTTTCCTTCCTTTTGCCATTTAGAAATAACTAAAATTTTTCCAAACTGAACAAAAAACAGGAAATTTATTAACTTTAGCATATAACATAAATTTAACATATTAATTCCAAATAACCTTTAACATGTGTTATCATTACTCGGGACACTGCCAGTACTTCCGAACTTCCCTGGACATAAAATGACCATTTTACCCTTGATTCCCCAACTTACCCTTTTCAACTTTTTCCTACGTTCCTTGACCCGAGCATATCCCGAATCATCATGTAATCTTATTTTTGACCTCTAACAACTTTCTAAACCTCCTACTCATATTCACAATTCGACTTAACTGCTAAACCGTAGTCCCGTTTGTAGCCCGAATTTACTCGAAACTTAATAATTTTTTTCCAGACTCGAACACAACTTATTGGATTCTAGTTACCCTCGTGAGTCAAGTTCCAACCCATATAAGACCAGCCTTAACGCTCTGAACCCTCTGCCCTCATCAAAAACCCTCGGCCTTCCACACTCGCGACGCGGCCAAACTCCACCAACCCTAGCCCCTAACCGACCCGATCCTAGCCCTCTAGAAACCCTCCTAGGACCCTATTAGAGCACTCATGCACCAGCTCCCATGCACGGCCCAACATTCACCATTTTTTTCCCTTAGTTCCCCAAAATTGTGCTCCTTAGGCCCATAAAAAGCCCTCAACGCTTCCCTATCGTTCTACCCTTTCCTCAGCCACTTTAGGACTCTTTAGGACCATGACTCGACCCAACATAGGGCCTTAATCACGGATGCACAGCCAGCAAGCAGCATCTCAGAAGTGCGAAAACCAAAGCCTCCTTTGCAAATAATCTTAATAAAGGCTCGGCACTTTCCCCTCTCGTTCCAGCCCTATTCAAACCTACATGGGACTCTCTTTAGCTTTTCTAAACATCATATCCCTTCTCCTTAATGGCAGCGAGTCCCTAGGAATCTTAACACAACTCAAACATTCATTAAAACTTCAAAACTTTAAAATAAATTATTCAAAATGTTAATAAAACTTGATCATCACGTTTTTCATTCAAAAGATCATAAACATGCATAATATTGTTTGAATGATGAAAAAATAAGGGTTTAAAATGTGTCTTTACGTTTAAAATGCCAGAAATACAAATATCGGTGCGGTGGAATGTCTGTTACGAACTAAAAACAATTTCTACCCTTTTTCAAGACAAAAACCCACTGAAAAACCACCTTAGGATGTAACATAAATTTCGAAATTTTAAACTTATTTACCCAAAAATCATTTCCTATCACCAATCTTACTTTTCATGAAACTTAAAATCCCAATTTATACATTTTCATACTTCCCAATATAATCCTAGTCCTTGAATAATTATCACTTATGTCTAATTCCAAAAAATTAATTCGACTAGTAACCATGAATCATAAATATTTTCTTAAAAAATCTACGTGTCCCAAAGCATTCATAATATTCATGATTAACTTATAGCCCAAAAAGTAAAATGTCAATATTAAAACCCAAAAATCATCGTCATCCAATTCCACCACAAAGCCAACATGCGTTGAAATCAAATAATTTCTTATTTCATACCATAACACGTATAAAAATTCTAGAGCATAAAAACCATATATTATCATAAAGCTATTAAACATTAGACATAAACATATAAGTCATGTACTTATGCAGAAAACATTATAAAATCATATAAAGCATGTAAACTTACAAATTGAGGCTTGACGACTGATCTTTCCGGCACTGATGGTGGCACAACCCTTTACAGGACCTTTGCTCTGATACCAACTGAAACGTCCTGCCCTTTTCATTGCTTTAAAAGTACTAGAAATTTTTTTTTCCTACTTTTCGGCCCTCACATATAAATATTTTTATAAAATATTTTGCATATAAAAACATCACCCACTAGCATTTTTAAAATCAAGTGCACTATTCATAAAATGAAATCGTCGCATATTTTACCAAACCTAAAAAGCAATAATTTGAAGAGAATAGCTCATACTAAACCTCTCAAAAATCTCTCAAATGCATAAATAAATAATCTTAAAAATCTTTATTCATAAAGCATGAGTCAAAAGTCATAATGCGGAAAAAGTAGATGCGCTGGTCCTCGGGTTGTGTGCGCCTTCAGTCCAGTCAAATCACCCGTCAAGTCCTCCCTCAAACTCACCTGCATCCATCACACCTAGTGAGTCTAAAGACTCAACACACCATAATCTTTATAACGAGTAATACGTAATACAGTCAACATATAAAGGTGAAAAATATTTGTATTTAAAATATCGTTTTCATGAAGATGTATAAACATAAACATTTTCGTAAACATTTTCCTGATGCGTAAAACTTTAAATAGAAACATTTTCATGATGATGCATCAACTTTAAGCATAAACATTTTCATGACATGCAAACATGAATTTCCTTTTTCCTCAACATAACATGACATAAAACCTTTAACATGATCATGAACATTTTCCATTTTCTTTTTCCTTTTGTTGAATTCAGATCGTTAATTGTGACTTTCCTGACATGACATGAACATGAAAAATCGATGGATCCATCTACGTGAAACCACAGTACTGGGCGACGGGGACATCAGCAACACTCTCACCGGTTAACTGAACCTTGGCCTATCATGATTCGAATAGAAATACGATTGTCAGGGCTCCCTCTGGGGCCTTCTCCCATACATGGGCTCCCTCTGGGGCCTTCTCCTCTCACGATATTCCCATTCTTACCTCAAACCTCATAACCTCGTAACCTCATATTCGTAATAATGGAAACACGATCGTCGGGTTCCCACTGGGACCGTCACCCTCACGATATCTCCAATATTATCGAATTAGTCACAATTACTTCACTTCTTTCAACGTTTTACATTCTCATTACTTCATAAAAATCATGCATAACATAACATTTTGTATTTGAAACCAAGCATGCAACATGTCTTTTAAATGTCTTCCTTAAATCATAAAAATCTCTTAGACATTTAAATATCATAATTTAATCATTAACATTTCATAAGCATTTAAAAATAATCATAATATCATAAAAACAGCATTTAGGGCACTGCCATGACGTTTACTAATTTTGAGGTGTAAAAAGACCGTTTTACCCCTAGACGTAAAACTTCCCATTTTTGACATTTCTTAATTACATTGACTCTAGCATGTTCCAAATAATTATTTAAGCCTACATGAATTTTCCCATATTTTTATTTAGCTTTAATCAAGGACTTTTAAATTAATCTTTAAATGCGACGTATTAATGCGTTTTTATCCCGAATTAAACCAAACCTTAATATAAAATTCCCAAACTTAAAACTTAGACTTTTAATAATTATTTAATCTTAAACCTAATTTTCCATAATATTATAAAGAATAAAACAAGGCGTTTCAATTAATTCGTTAATTAGTGTTTCGTGCGGCGATTAAATCCCGAATAAATCCAAAACTCGTTATTTTGATCCTAAATTTTTAACATAACATTTTTAGTATTTATTCTACCCTTAGGAGCCATGAACCACACCCGTGGACCCATGATTCTATTTTTAGCCTTTTAATTTTCGTTTTCGGCACCTTATCGAACACACCGAGCCATCTCCTAATTTACCCGAGCCACCTTGAGCCAAAACTTAGCCAACCTACCTAGGGACCCTACTGACAAAGCCCAACCCAAAAACCAGCCCTGCCTCGCTCCCAAAACATCCTGGAACTCTACCTAAAATTCTACACGTGTGTGTTTGTAGTGTTCTTGTTGAAGTGGGTTCCCTAGTTGCCTAGGACTCTTCCAGCCACCTAACCACCGACCCCTCATGAGCCTAACTGACCCTAGACCAGTCCCAGACCCGAGCCACCCCAAGCCCGATCCCCTGAACCAAGAAGCAAGGTGTTGTACATAGACAGCACATGCGCATCCCCTTATTTGCGAAAGTCCTACTTGAGTGGGACTCTTTGCAGCAGCCACCAACGATCCCTAGCCTCCCTGACTCACTTTGGACCACCCTGAGCCATCACCTGGACCACCCTAGCCATCTCCTGAACCCGCGCACCAGCCTAGGCGCTTGCACCAGCAGCACTCCACTATCTTCTTCAAGTGGGTCTCGCGCATCTCCCCTTCTCCCCTACGTGCAGCAGTGCCCAGCCGCCCTAGGGCTCCTTCTATCCTCTCAACACGACCCTAGCCAAGCCCCTACCAGCCCTGGCCGAGCCCAGCTGTGACCCAAGCTAGGCCATGCATCGATATTCCCTTAAACCGAGCCCCATGATCAAAACGTTTCGATTTCGGTCCCGACTTGTTTTTATTATAAGTTGCAGATTGTTTCTTTGGTGTTTGCTGTGAGTCTAGTGAGTGTTTTAGGACCTTAAATCATGCATAAACACTACTAGTTCATACCTATGACCATGGCAGCCCTTTTACATGATAAAAACATGAGTTTGCATCAAAAATCTTAAGTTTTCCCCCATGTGCATGTCATATTCCGAAAATACAGAAAAATAAATCATGTTCTTCATGCATACAATATTTAAACAATATTATGATATGATAGATGAGAAAAAGAGATGTATGCCGTGCTTTGCGTTAAATACGCTCGAATATCCGTTGACGACGAAGAACGGAGAGGACCCTTTGGCTTGTTCTCTTAGCACCTCTTAGAAAATCTCTTGATTGTGCTATGAAAGTGTGCCGTGTGTGTGTGTGTATGAGAGAGTGTTTTCAGAATTGCAAAGTGGGTGGCCGATTTTTGATTGCAAAAGTGAGGCCGTGTATTTTATTATTTGCAAAGTGTAGGATTTTGATTATTTAATACTTTAAATACTAATTTAATTGCTAACATGGCTTTAGGTCTATTAAGCCAACAATTAAGCACATTAGTCTTTAGTTAGAATTAAATAAAATATTAGTAAAGTTTTGGTAAAAATAGTTTGTGAATTAAATAGCTGGGTTGCCAAAAAGCTCGTATTTTATTTGAAAAACCAACACCGATAAAATTTACGTCCCGACGTATAAAATCACCTCAAAACCTCTTATTTTTAAAAATAATAAAAAACATCACCAATATTTTAATTAAAAACAACTATTTAATAAAAAAACATTTTCTATTTTGCAGGCATCGGTCTCCGTTCCTCGATTGTAACTCGAATAACCTTTAAAAAAATATATTTTTATGCAACAATGTAGAAAAATATATTTTAAACATTCAAATATACACAACATAATTAATTCAAGCAATTAAAACATTTAATTAAAATACAAAAGAATTTAATAATTCAAATGCATGTGGTTCGTGTGGACCTTTAAATTTTCGGTACGTTACATGCAATTTCTCAGGAGTGCAGCTAGTCGGAGCCTCAACAGGGGGCGACTCAGTCAGTGTATATGCTATCCTTTCCGAATTCAAGACGATTTTTAGGTTTCATAGCCAATTGAGGTAATTAGGTCCAGTTAAAATGTGTTTGTCGAGTATTGCAGATAACAGGTTGCGAATCGAAGAAATTTTCAAATTTGTACTGAAAAGTAAAAACAAATAAATGTTAATGACTATTTTAAAATATTTAGTAAGATATAAAGTATGGACTTTTACATCATAAATTTTCACTCCCATTGTTTTGACATTTCTCACTGCCCTCTAGTGAAAATGGGAAACTCTTTTCCTCAGTAAGTACGTAAGGTCCAATTAGTAAATTATGATCCCGAATAATTTTAGCCTATCATAATTTCGAAAAGGTAGTTTTCAATTGCATCTCCATGCAACCCTTTACATAAAATTTTGTCGCGTTTGATTAGGACCCAATAATATGATGTCGTTCATCTTTACGTGTCAAGCCTTACCCATCGATGTTGAACCTTAATGGACGGTCACTATGAGTTCCCTCATTAATATGAGCCGAAATCATAGGAGTTCCACGTAGTTCAGATCACCATGTCAATGGATGTCACAGCTTTCCGGTGTCCAGGGCTCCCTCAATAATATGAGTCGAGCACTGAACACGGGTAGCATTCATCATGCATCCATTATCGATGGAAGACATGAACATTATAAATACCTTTATAATTTCCCTTTTAGGGCTTGATGTTAATTTTGAATCTTATTCAAAATGAGGTTTTTAATTTTGAAAGGTCTCATCATTAATTTTATTTAAAAGCTCGTCATGTTTGATCATATGTTTGTCGGATTCATGCAACTTAGTTATTATAATAATAAACACGCACATACTCATTATAATAATAACAACGCACATACTCATTATTTATAATATATCATGCATATATATTATTAACAGTACACTAACAAGGATGATTATTCACCCCAATCACTAATTGGCCGTGTGAGCCAAACACGGGCTTAGGACCAATCCTAGGGAATGCATGGGATGCAAATGTACAATTACATAAGTTTCTAATATTTACATGTCTTCGATCTTTATAATCATCAAGGTTCATCATCTTCCAACTTGATCTTCCACTATACTAATATTTACAAATAAATATCCATGACAAATATGGATACATCTCAGGGGTGGGAACGAGCTATAAACCAAGCCCAATTATAAATTGATAATTATTACAATCATTCAATACAGTACAAAATATCCTAACATTCACCTAGCAAATTGGGCTTGGGCTTTTGATCAGACTTCATGCATAATCTCACATATCATACACCATCAATTAATTATCTCAATAATCAATTGATTCAATATTATATATATTGATCCAATCACTAACCCCCACGATTATAAATTAAATCAACAAAGTAAATAAACTCCTTTGTTTAATTTCTAATTAATTTATTTATAACCGAATTTCTTGTACATCACAATTTACTATAAATAATTAAAGTCCAATTTCAATTATTTATTTTATGAGAAAAAAATATTCAAATTTTTTAGATTTAAATTTAAGGGCCCAAAAAAGACATTTTCACCAAAACTATTTTGATCCATTTAAATTTCACAAAATATGTTAATTATCTAATGGCCCAACAACTCAAGGTCCATGACACTTTGATATTCCAAAACACTTTTGGAAACCCTAGTCGTCATCGTCGTTGCCAGAGCTCCGTCGCCGGATTCCGGCCAACACAAATTTATTTATTTTTTATTAAAAGTGAAGTGGTTCGGGCTGCCCCATGGCTGCCCTTAATGTCGGAAATGGGCAGCTCTGTGCAGCAACATGCGATTCGAAATCAGCCCCAAAAACGGCCTTGATTTGTTGTGTCGAATTATCTCATGTGATTAGAAATTGTCTTCTAATATCATGTATTTGCTACACAAAATAGTAACCTTAGCTCATTATAACACTTGAAAGGGGATCGGTTACGTTGCTCGGATGCGCAACGGAATTTTTTTAAAAAAAGTTTTACCACAAAAAAATCGAGCACCTCAATATATTGTGTAGCAAATAACAAAAAAAAACAAATTTCATATACATGTGTTTAGAAATTGTACCTATCAATCACAAGGATTGATCTTTTGACTCCAACTAAGTTGTAAACAACTTAGCTTCTGAGGGTAGACAATCTACAAGCTTCCAAGAGCACTCCTTGCTCAAATGAATCCTTTCCTACAAATTAGGTTAACCACCAAAAAGGAAGATCCACTCTACACTTGCACTAGAAAGGTAGAGTATTTTCATTGAGAAGTGTATGATTTTTCATCAAAATGAAGAAGCAAATATTTTTGAAGAAAAATGGAGGAAATTTCGGCCAAGTGAAGGGAGGAGAGAAGAAGGGAAGTCTATTCTTGGTTCTTGAATAAGTGGATGTGTATTCCCAATGCATGCTTGCCTTTAACTCAAAGGTTGGCTTCCAATCTTTCATCTCCCCATGCATACATTTTATTTTGGCTTGTAACATTTACAAAGCCAATGAAAATTTATTTAAATATCTCAAACACATTTGAGATTAATTAAATCTTAATTGAATTTACTTAAGCCCACTAGTTGAATTATTATTTTCAATTGGCCCTACAAGATCCAATTGATTCAACACTTGAATTATAATTTGCACTCTACTAGGTCCACTAGTGTTTAATTAATTCAACACTTGAATTAATTTAATTTAGTCCATAACAATTTATGAAAATCACAATTTTAAAATACATTATTTATTTGGCCAACTTTTAATTTAGGAATACTTCCAAAAATTAAAAGTTACATTCCCCATATAGGAGTCATACTTCTAATTTTTCTTTGTGCTTATAAACTCTTTTATAAGCCGCTCAACACATTTAACAAATTTCCTTCTCAACGAGATCTAGAAAGTTAGCACTTGTGTGACCCTCCATAGTTCAATGATACAACTAGCAGTGGGTTCACATCTCTATCTGATTCGGGATTTAACATGTTCTTATGTAAGCATACCTCAATTGCTCCATTCTTATTTATCAGCTCATTGATAATAAGAACGTCAGAACTCGAGTCTGAAAGTAACCAACCAATAATGTTAAACGCCTAGCAGCATCTCTTAAAAGATTCCCAAGGTATCAAATGATAGTGCTTGAAAGGACCATTCCATTATGGTTAGCGTACGGTACGTTCCCTTTATCTCATATATCCCGACCGATTCGACAAATATTGGTACATCGAGAGCTGTCAAATAATCGATACTATGTGAAACGACCTCGATTTTTTTTCTAATCTTAAATAATAAATTCTAATAAAATAATTTACCATAATCATGAATCATAATAAATTAACAATTTAAATATCAAGTGCATAAAATAAAATCTTAAATCATCGACTAACCAAAATTCCTAAATCGACCTTTGAAAAGATCGGCTAACAATAAAATTAAGCATAAAAATATCCCTAATAAAAATCATTAACATAATCTTTAAATCCTTAAAACTATCTAGCTAGTGCGAAAACATAAAGGCACACGGATGTGTACTGCTGCACTCGATTCACTCAATCGTCAACATCTCCCATAAATCATCATATCCTGCATCATACAAATCTAGTGAGTCTAAAGACTCAACACGTTCTAAACATCAATAGCAAATCATATATTTACAATCACATGCATTAAAATCATATTTTTTTAAAAATATCTTTTGAACATAAATAAACCATTTTAAAATAATTTTAGCATAATTAAATCATAAATCTTAAAATCATTTTAACATAACTTTAAGCATAAATAAATTTTTTAAAAATTATTTAAAATAAGCTTTAAGCATAAATAATTCATTTTAAAAATAGTTTTAATTCTCATCATAAATCATATATCATAATAATCATTTTTATAATAAGCTTTCAATCATATATCATTTTGGGTGAAGTTTGATCCTTGAAAGTGACTAGCTTTTATCCTTTGGTCGACTGCAGTCTTAGCTCAACATCGTCCATGGGGGTGTGCACTAGGCTCAACCGTGGAAATACGATCGTCGAGGTCCCTCTGAGGCCTTGTCCCATACACGGGGTCCCTCTGGAGCCTTGGCCCGTATATGGGGTCCCTCTGGGGCCTTGGCCCTCACGTCATCCCCACAAAATCATATATCATATATCATATCTTTTGTCACAGTCAATTCAAATCCCTCAAAATATTTTTTTATTTCCTTTTAAAATCATAAATTAAGACAGTTTTCCAAAAAATAGCATTTTAGACAGTATAAATTGCACAGCTTTACAATAAATCATAAAAATATATATTATCATCAAAATCATCATTTTAAATCATATAATATCATTTAACATACGTTATAATCCTTTGAGACGCTGCCAAGCGTTTACGTATTTTCTAAGTGTAAAATTACTGTTTTGCCCCTAGACGTAAAAATTCTCGAATTCATCTTTTTCTCACTTTTGATGACATGGGCTTACCTTAAATAATTATTTGAGGTTAAATATAATTTTTTATAATTTTATAAAGCTTAAAACTAGGTTTTTCACTTAATTCTTTAATTAGCGTTTGGTGCGGCGATAAAATCGCAGATAAATCAAAAACCCATTATTTTGACCCCAAATTTTAAACATAATATTTTATTTATTTATTCTACTCTTCCAAATCATGAGCCACCACCGTGGACCCATGGTTCCAATTTTTACTTATTAAATTCGAAATATGACCCTTAACCGATCAACCCGAGCCATCTCCAAATTTAATTAAGCCACACCCAAGACAAACCCTAGCCAACCCACCTAGGCATCCTCCTGATCAGCCTTGACCCATAGAACCTAGCCCTAGCTTTCTCAAACCCTGCTGAAACTTGACCCAAATTCTGCATGTTTTGAGCGTGTCTCCTAGCACCTCTAGAATTCCTAACCCAACTAGGACACATCCAGTCGTTTAACCATCGATCCCTCTCAAACCTTACTGACCCTAGAGCATGCCCAGCCTCGTCCCCGACCAGCACAGTCCCTCGCATCAATGCCACAAGCCCTCCACCAGAAAAAGGCTGCGCATCTCCTCCCGCCGCTGCTGCCCTCCTTGCTTGGAGCCTTCTCCCCAGGCCACCACCAAGCCCGACCATTCCTAACCCTCCCTGGACCACGCTCAGATCCAACCAAGCCCAGCCCAAGCCACTTAACCCATGCAGCGAGCCACTTGAAACAAGAACAGGCTGCGCACCCCCAAGCTGCTACCCCCTAGTCTTGGCCCTTAATCCCTCGTGCCACCATGAACCCAGGTTGCACCAGACCATGATCCGAACCCTAACCCTCTACCCTAGACCCTGCTAGACCAGCTTGGCTTGCCCTTAGCCCCGGTGCCCTCTCTCCCGAACCACAACAGCCGCGATCAAGCTTGGGGGAGAGTCCCAGTTCACTAGGACTCTCCCCTAGATACTCCCACGCACCTAGCCGTCCGAGGACCCAACCCACCCCTAGACCATGACCCCTAGGACTCAACCTCCCGACCTGGTCGAGCCACCTGCCACCATACATACATGGCCGAGCCCTCTTGAATTTGCACAAACCCACCACTCACGATTCTTCTTGCTTGAATGTTACGGTTGGGCAGCTTTAATTTACCTTTAATTTTTGACGTGTTTTGACTGCAATTCAATCATATTTTAACATGTATTGGCAGTGTATTCGTTGGATTTAAAATGTTTTTCAAAACAAGCGTAAAATCTTCGTATTTTTGAAAATAACGATCTACCGTAAAAATAATCCAACAATCATATTTTCATGCATAAACAATTAAATACACATATTATGATATGCATGATGTTTTAAAAAGGTTTAGGAAACGTGCCCAGGCATTTATAACGCTCGAATATACGATTTTCGGCGAGGGTGCGACGTTGGACGACCAAGAACACAAGCTTCTTTCCTTCCCAAATTTTCGTAAATACTTGTGAGTGTGTGAGTAGAATTTCGGCTGATTGGTGAAAGAATTACTGAGGTTTTGAAGACCTAATCCACTTATTTATAATTTAATTAATATATTAATGGGCTTGGTTTTGGTCTTGCAAGCTTAAAGGTAATTGAGCCTACTTAATTTAATTAAATTGGACCCAATAACACTTGTTTAATTAAATAATAAAAGTTTATAAATTAAGTTTCCATAAAATAATATTTTTGATCTTTTGAAACTCCTTGTTTTGCCCAAAACCGGCTTCCCAGGAAAAATCGAGCTTGATTCGTAAAATAATTCGAACTCTAACATTTTTAGGAAAATTAAATAATTTTTAAAGCATATTAGGAAGCCTTGACATTATTTAACGAAAAAATAAATATTCTTGTCTTGGTCATCCTCGATCTCCTTTTCACTACCTATTATCGAATATTCGGGTAAAATCCTTAATTTCATGTAATCATGTCATATAATCATTTAATCATATAATAAATATCATGCAAGAATTAAAAAACAATTAAATAAAACAATCAAACAATTAAAATAATTTGCATGCATGCTGTTTACGTGAACTGATTTTTCGGACGTTACAATTCTCCCCCCTTAAATAGAATTTCGTCCTCGAAATTTTTCTTGTCTTGATGATTGCAAAACTTAGATTTCCTAATCCATATCAAACTTAACCTCTAACTTAAATCTTATTCTTTGATTCGGTCCACAAAATTTTGAAAATTGCAATTTTAACCTAAAAATTTCCCAAATTTGACTCCTAATTCCGGCTCAAGTAGTGCATGCACCCTATTATCCTCTAAGTTCTTCAATATCTCAATCAATTCCACTACCCAACTTGCAATTAATCATTTTTCATGCAGCATGTAACTAACATTTATATCATGCATCATAAAAGCATTTAAAAGAATCTTAAGCATATAAATGTAAAGCAGTAAAAACTCACATATTTGAGGCGTGACTTCTTGATATTCTTGAAGTGATAGTACACAACCATTTGGGAAAAACCTGGCTCTACCAACTGAAACGACCTCGATTTTTTTATATTAATCTTAAATCATAAATTTTAATAAATAATCATGAATCGTAATAAATTAAAAATTTAAATCTCAGGTGCATAAAAAAAAATCCTAAATCATCGACTAACCAAAATTCCTAAATCGACATTTGAAAAGATCAGCTAAAAATAAAATTAAACATAAAAATATCTCTAATAAAAATCATTAACATAATCTTTAAATCCTTAAAACTATCTAGCTAGTGTGGAAACATAAAGACCCTTCGGGTGTGTATTGCTGCAGTCGATCCACTCAATCGTCAGAACCTCCCATAAATGATCATATCATACATCATACAAACCTAATGAGTCTAAAAACTCAACACGTTCTAAACATGAATAACAAATAATACATATACAATCACATGCATTAAAATCATATTTTATTTAAAATATCTTTTGAACATAAATAAACCATTTAAAAATCATTTTAGCATAATTAAATCATAAATCGTAAAATCATTTAATAACTTTAAGAATAAATAAATCCTTTAAAAATCATTTAAAATAAGCTTTAAGAATAAATAATTCATTTTAAAAATAGCTTTAATTCTCATCATAAATCATACATCATAAGAATCATTTTTATCATAAGCTATCAATCAAATATCATTTTGGGCGAAGTTTGATCCTTGAAAGTGACTAGTTTTTATCATTTGGTCAACTGCATTCTTAGCTCAACATGGTCCATGGGGGTGTGCACTAGGCTCCACCATAAAATTACTATCTTCGGGGTCCTCTGGGGCCTTGTCCCATACACGGGGTCTCTCTGGGGTCTTGGCCCGTAAACAGGGTCCCTCTAGGGCCTTGGCCCATATATGGGGTCCCTCTGGGGCCTTGGTCATCACGTCATCCACACAAAATCATATATCATAAATCATATCTTTTGTCACAAACAATTCATATCCCTCAAAATATTTTTTTTATTTTCTTTTAAAATCATAAATTAAAACAGTTTTATAAAAAATAGCATTTTATACAGTATAAATTGCACAACTTTACCATAAATCATAAATATTCATATTATCATAAAAATTATCATTTTAAATCATAAAATATCTTTTAACATTCGTTATGATCCTTCGGGACGCGGCCAAGCTTTTACGTATTTTCTTAAGTGTAAAATTATCGTTTTGCCACTGGACGTAAAAATTCTCGAATTTAACTTTTTCTCACTTTTAATGACATGGAATTACCCTAAATAATTATTTAACCTTAAATATAATTTTTCATAATTTTATAAAGCTTAAAACTAGGCTTTTCACTTAATTCTTTAATTAGCGTTTGGTGCGGCGATAAAATCCCGGATAAATCCAAAACTCAATATTTTGACCCCAAATTTTAAACATAACATTTTTATTATTTATTCTACCCTTCCAAATCATGAGCCATCCTCTTGGACCCATGGTTCCAATATTTCCTTATTAAATTCGAAATATGACCCTTAACCGATCAACCCGAGCCACCTCCCAATTTACTCAAGCCACTCCCGAGCCACCTCGAGCAAAACCATAGCCAACCCACCTAGCCACCTTCCTAACCAGCCCTTACCCATAGAACCTAGCCCTAGCTCGCTCAAACCCTGTTGATACTTGACCCTCATTCTGCATGTTTTGTGCGTGAGTCTCCTAGCACCTCTCGAACTCCTAACCCAACTAGGACACTTCCAGCTGTTTAACCATTGATCCCTATCGACCCTTACAGACCTTAGACCATGCTCAGCCTCATACCAGACCAGCCCAGTCCCTCGCACCAGTGCCACAAACCCTGCACCAGAAACAAGGCTGCGCCTCTCCTCCCGCTGGTGCTACCCTCCTTGCGTGGAGGCTTCTACACAGGCCACCACCAAGCCTAGCCTTTCCTAACCCTCACTGGACAACGCTCAGACCCAACCAAGCTCAGCCCAAGCCACTTAACCCATGCAGCAAGCCACTTGAAACAAGAACAGGTTGCGCACCCCCAAGCTGCTACCCCCTAGTCTCGGCCCTTAATCCCTCGAGCCACCACGAACCCAGACTGCACCAGACCATGATCTGAACCCTAACCCTCTACCCTAGACCATTCTTGACCAGCTTGTCTCGCCCTTAGCCCCGCTTCCCTCTCTTCTGAACCACAACGGCCGCGATCAAGCTTGGGGGAGAGTCCTAGTTCACTAGGACTCTTCCTAGCCACTCCCACGCACATAGCCGCCAAAGGACCCAATCAAACCCTAGAACACGACCCCTAGGACCCAACCTCCAGACCTGGTCGAGCCACCTCCCTCCATGCATACATGGCCGAGCCCTCTTGAATTTGCACAAACCCACCCCTCATGGTTCTTCTTGCTTGAATGTTACGGTTGTGCAGCTTTAATTTTCCTTTAATTTTTAACATTTTTTGAATATAATTCAATCATATTTTAACATGTATTGGCAGCGTATGCGTTGGATTCAAAACATTTTTTAAAACAAGCGTAAAATCTTCGTATTTTTGAAAATAACGATCTACCGTAAAAATAATCCAACAATCATATTTTTCATGCATAAACAATTAAACACACATATTATGATTTGTATGATGTTTTAAAAAGGTTTAGGAAACGTGCCTTTGCGTTTATAACGCTCGAATATACGATCTTCGGCGAGGGTGCAACGTTGGACGACGGGACGACAAAGAACACAAGCTTCTTTCCTTCCCAAATTTTCCAAAATACTTGTGAGTGTGTGAGGAGAATTTCGGCTGATTGGTGAAAGAATTTGTGAGGTTTTGAAGACCTAATACACTTATTTATAATTTAACTAACATATTAATGGGCTTTGTTTTGGGCTTGCAAATTTAAGGATAATTGGGCCTACTTAATTTAATTAAATTGGGCTCAATAACAACTGTTTAATTAAATAATAAAAGTTTATAAAATTAGTTTCCATAAAATAATATTTTTGATCTTTTAAAACTCCTTGTTTGCCCAAAACCGGCTTCCAGGGAAAAATCGAGCTCGACTCGTAAAATAATTCAAACTTCAACATTTTTAGGAAAATTAAATCATTTTTAAAGCATATTAGGAAGCCTTGCTATTATTTAACGGAAAATAAATATTCTTGTCTTGGTCGTCCCCGGTCTCCTTTTCCCTGCCTATTATCGAATATTCGGGTAAAATCCTTAATTTCATGTAATCATGTCATATAATCATTTAATCATGCAATTATACATTTAATCATATAATAAATATCATGCAAGAATTTAAAAACAATTAAATAAAACAATTAAGCAATTAAAATAATTTGCATGGATGCGATTTACATAGATTGATTTTCGGACGTTACACTATGTGTCATGTCGTAGTTGCATCGATGGTGTAATATAAGAAAAAGAAACCCTTTTCTTAACTACCACCAACACTCTGATTAGAGATTTCAAACTATATATACATGAGATCAGATAGGATATCCATACCCGAAGGTAAGCGGTGAATCCCCGACTACAATGCATCGACTCCTATATGTTTCGATAAAACGCCCAACTTTGCCACCTGATGACCCCATAAGTGTCGGTAAAAAATTCAAAGTGAAATGCTAGCATATAGAGTCCCAATGTCGTCCCGGGTCATAAGGACTAATGGTGTACAACCATAAATTTATACGTTTCTACTCGATACGTAAGAACCACTTGGAAAGTCTTTTATGGAGGGTTGTTCAGTGTACTCCACAAGGAGCAACTATCTGCATGCTCGGACATCACAATGTCCCCTACCAATGAAACATGGTACTCACATCGCAGATACTAGTCTCAAACTCAAGCGGCCTTTATCCTTCTTAATGACGGCTGAATCGAATAGGAACTGCTTAGAATATACAGTATGTCAAATATGAGATTCATGATACTCATGTTATGAGCATCTCATATTCTTTCTACTATTTGTATATTTAAGGACTTTATATATGCATCTAGCATGAGTATACAGATAAAGGTATGCCAAAGTAATAATTTAAAATATTATTAAAATAAAGATTGTTTATACATAGAGTTTTAACATGAACCCTCGGCCAACACTTGGCTCGACGAGCACCTACTCTAATAGAAACTTTATGTGTAATGCCATATTTTCTTAACAAAGAAGAAAATTATTTATATATAAAATGATTTCCCTAATTGCTAATTATTGCTCTAGGTATTCCAAATCGACTAAAATATTTATTTCAAAAATTTTATAACAATTTTATGATTATTAGTTCTACATGCAATTTCTTCCATCCAATTTTGAAACATAATCAACATCAACTAAAATGTAGGTAAATCCATAAGATATTTGAAATAGACCCATAAAATCTATCCCAAACTATCAAATATTTCAATAATTATGATTGGATTTAAAGACATCATGTTTCGTTTTGTAATTGATCCCATCTTCTGATAGCTTTCACAAGATTTGTAAAATAAATGTGTATCTTTGATTAAAGATGACCAATAAAACCCACATTTTAAGATTTTTGTATTTTTTTTATTGGATGAAAAATTACGTCCACATGCTTCAGAATGACAAAATTTAATAACATTACTTACTTCATTGTCTGCTATGCATCGTCAAAAATTTGTTCAGGACAATAATTAAAGAAGTAAAGATCATCCCAATAAAAATTTTTACTTCTATCAAGAATTTATTCTTATCCTGTGAATTCTAATGAGAAGGAATTTTATTTGTCACAGGAAAATTTAGAATGTTAGAAAATCATAACATAATAGTAGCATAAAACAACTTATCATCTGAAAATTTTTCATTTATTGGTATTTTTATACGAGATGATTCAGTCATTATTCTAGATAAATGATTGACAACAACATTTTATTTTTCTTTTTTATCTTTAATTATAATATCAAATTCTTATAACAATAAGATCCACCATATTAATCTTAGCTTAACATCTTGTTTATTTGATAAATATTTTATGGTAGAATGATCAGTGTAAACAATAGTAATAGAACAAATTAAATAAGATCGAAACTTATCTAATTCAAATACTACTGAAAGTAATTCTTTTTCAGTAGTCGAATAATTTATTTGGCACTATTTAAGGTTCTACTAGCAGAATAGATTTGTAACACCTCGAAAATTTAAAGATCCACACGAACCACATGTATTTGAATTATTAAATGCTCCTATATTTTAATTAAATGTTTTAATTGCATTAATTAATTATGTTGTGCATATTTACTTGTTTAAAATATATTTTTCTATATGGTTGCATTAAAATGTATTTTTAAAGGATATTCGAGTTGCGATCGAGGAACGGGGACCGATGGCTAATAATGTAAAATGATTTTATTAAATATTTATTTTTAATTATTTAAATTATGGTTGATGCTTTTTAGTATTTTTGAAAATAAGGGGGTTTGGAGGTGATTTTATACGCCGTGACGTAAATTTTATCGGTGTTGGTTTTTCAACAAAAATGTGAGCTTTTTTTTGGCAAACCCGGCTAATAAATTCACAAATATATTTAACAAAAACTTTGTTATTATTTTATTAAATCCTAATTAAAACTAATGAGTTTAATTTAAAGGCTTAATAGGCCTAAAGCCTAGTTAGTAATTTAATTAGTATATATATTGTAATAAAACACTTAAAACCCTATACTTTGCACACAACCTCACGGCCACCCTATTTTATAATCTGGAAACTCTCCCCACCCCACCCTACACACACAAGGCACACATCATATCATCCTAGGAGAATTTTGAAGGGGTTCAAGTGGAGATCAAGCCAAGGTTTGCGTCTCGTTTTTTCGTCGTCAACGAATTTTCGTGCGTATATAACGCAAAGGCACGCCATATTATTTCTTTCAAACATCTATCACATCATAGTATTTTATTTAATTGAATTTGCATGAAAAACAAGTGCATCATGAACCAATTTTCGTTTTTATGGCAAAGGTCAATATTTTGGCTTGTAATTTCCTTCAAAAATCATGTTTTGTATGTGTTAAAGGGCTGCCATGACTTAGGTTATGATCACACGTTGTTTTAAATGGGTTTGAAGGCCTAGAACACACGACACATGCTGGTAGAACAAAAGAAAACAAGTTGGTAGCAAGTTGCTGTCATGGTGGGAGGATGTTTCGGTTTAAAGGAATTAAAGGCTGGGGCTTGGTAAAGGGCCAGTCTAGGGTCTGGTAGATTGAAAAGGGAAGGTTTACACACGTTCTAATATCCTATAAAACGCACGCACGGACTGCACATAAGAATAGAACAAGCTGGTGCCTAATTTCTGTCATGTGATCAAAGGGGGCTCGGCTCATGGGATTTGCTACTGGGCTTGGGATTGGCTAGGACCAGGGCTTGGCTAGTGTCGGTGAGGGGTCAAGGGAAGAGTCCTAGCCATGCTAGGACTCGAGTCAAGGGGCTGGGGAAGGGTGATAGAGGGGTTGGTTCAGGGCCTGGTTTGGTTGGCTAGGTCCTAGCAACAGAAACGTGGAGTCCTATCCAAGTAGGAGTCTCGGTCATGGCTTGCATCTGCTCGTGTGGCTTTGGTCCGAGCTTGTGGTCGGTTCCTAGGGATGCTAAGGGTCTAGTAGGGTCTATAGGGGGTCGGGGTCGAGGTTGGCTCATGGTGGTTCGAGCATGGCTCGATGAAAATTCAAGTTGGCTCAAGGGTAGTCTAGGAGGGTTTCTTGGCTGTTTTACAGCTTCTGTAGGGCTTCTGTTTTAGGCGTTATGGTCAGGCCCAATGGGTTCTAATGGTTCAGGAGGGTGCCTACATGGGTTGGCTAGGTTTTGGCTCAAGGTAGCTTGGGTGAGGCTTGAGGAACTTAGGAGATGGCTCGGTGTGTTCGATAAGGTGTCAATTTCGAATTTAATTAGACTAAAATTGAATCCATGGGTCCACGGGGGTGGCTCATGACTTACAAGGGTAGAATAAATCATAAAAAGGTTATGTTTAAATTTTGGGATCAAAATAACGAGTTTTGGATTTATTCAAGATTTAATCGCCGCACGAAACGCTAATTAACGAGTTAATTGGAAAGCCTAGTTTTATGCTTTATAAAATTATGAAAAATTAGGTTTAAGCTTAAATAATTCTTATAAGTCTAATATTTTAATTTGGGAATTTTATATTAAGGTTTGGTTTAATTCGGGATTAAAATGCATTAATACGTCACATTTAAAGATTTATTTAAAAGTCATCGAATTATGGTAAATAAAAATATGAGAAAATTCATGTAGGCTTAAATAATTATTTGGGACATGTTAGAGTCAATGAAATTAAGGAAATGTCAAAAACGAGAAATTATACGTACAGGGGTAAAACGGTCTATTTACATCTAGAAATTAGTAAATGTCATGTAGTGCCCTAAATGCTATTTTATGATATTATGACTATTTTTGAATGTTTATGAGTTGTTCATGATTAATTATGATATATTTAAATGTCCATTAATTTTTATGATTTAAGGAAGACATTTAAAAGACATGTTGCATGCTTGGTTTCAAAAACAAATTGCTATGTTATGCATGATTTTTATAAAGTGATGAGAATGTAAATGTTGAAGGAAGTGAAGTTATTGTGACTAATTCATTAATGATGGCGACGTAGTGAGGGTTATAGTCCTAGTGGGAGCCCGACGATCGTGTTTCCATCATTACGAAAATTTGGTAACGGTTATGTGGTAACGGTTTTGTGGTAACGGTAAGAATGGGAATATCGTGAGGGGAAAAGGCCCCAAAGGGAGCCCATTTATGGGAAAAGGCCCCAGAAGGAGCCCCGACGATCGTATTTCTATTCGAAAAATGATAGGCCAGGGCCCAGTTGACCGATGAGAGTGTTGCTGGTGTCCCCCGCCGCCCAGTACTGTGGTTACATGTAGATGGATCCATCGATTTATGATCATGATCAGGAAAGTCACAATTAACGATCTGAATTCAACAAACGAAAAGAAAAGGAAAAGGAAATATGTTTATGATTATCAAAATTTTTTATGTCATGTCATGTTGAGGAAAAAGGAAAAAGATTAAAGTTTATTTATGCATGTCATGAAAATGTTTATGTTTTTGCAACTCCACGAAACGATATTTTGAGTACAAATATTTTTCACTGTTATATGTTAATTGTATTACGTATTATTTGTTATTAAGATTATGGTGTGTTGAGTCTTCAGATTCACTAGGTGTGATGGATGCAGGTGAGGTTGAGGGAGGTCTTGACGGATGATTTGACTGGACTAATGGCGCACACAACCCGAGGACCAGCGCTTCTATTTTTCCGCATTTACGTTTATGATTCTGATTTAAGCTAAAGATTTTTAGACTATTTATTTATGCTTTTGATAGATTTTTGAGAGGTTTAATATGGGCTATTTTTTTTAAACTATTGTTTTTTAGGTTAGGTACAACAGTTGACGATTTCATTTTATGGCTATTGCACTTGATTTTTAAAATGCTAGATGGTTGGTATTTTATTTTAAAAGGGGAAAAATATTTTATAAAAATATTTTCTTGTGGAAAATGTATATGGCCGAAAATTGAGTGTTAAAAAAAAATTCTAGTACTTTTAAAGCAATAAAAAGGGCAAGACGTTTCAAGATTGCATAAGGTTTTCTTTCTTTTCTTTGTCCTAACACAGCTCCTATTGCACAATCACTTGTAACACACATTAATTCAAATGGTAAAAACAATATGTAGGTTGTAAAATAAGTGATGTAATTAAATGATTAATTATTTTTTAAAAAGCTTTTTCACATTTTTGAGTCCGTTCAAATCGTGTATCTTTTGTTTAAAGATTTGAAATTTGTTTAGATATTATGCTGAAATTTTTTATAAACCTTCTATTAAATCCTGCATGACTCAAAAATGATCGAACTTGTTTGACCGTCTTTGGTGATGTTAAATTAGCAATAACATCTGTTGGATCTGGTTTTCTACACGCCCCAACGCAGCGGAAGTTTTAAAAATTTTTATTTTATTTTGACAATCAAAATATTATTTGCTTTGGGCGCTCGTATGATTTTTACAAAAACATACATAGGATGTTAGAATCATTATACCTTTGGTGAATTAATCACGTCGCTCCAACTAATCCGGTATAAACGGATTAGCTCTTGTTGATTCCCTGCGAGCTTTCTTCGATGAAATCCTCCTATCAAGTCCACGACTAGATTGTATGTTCCTCTTTCAAATTGCACTAGTAAATATGTAAGAGATTTTGCTTAGAAGAGAAAAATTGAGAGACAGCTCAATATTTCTTTTTTCCAAAACAAGTGGCCGAAATTTTTTTCAATCTTTGAAAAGGAGTTCACGTGATTTTTGTCGTGGTGGGCTTGGGTTTTTCTTTGCATGTATTATTTATAATTAAATAATAGCCTAATTACATAATTAACATTAATGGGCTTGATTTAATTAATTGAGCTAGTCCAACTAGTTTAATTAATTTAATCAAAGCCCATTAAAACTTTAATTATTTATTATGTTCGACTTGTACTCTTACAAGCCCATAAAACATACTACCCACCATATTTAATTTATTAATTAATAAACTCAACTTTTGAGCTTAATAAATTAAATACATTATAAATTCAACGTTTGAATTCATCATTTAAATTATAAATTCAACTCCTTGAATTTTTATCACCTCCAAAATTTAATATTAATAAACCCAACATTTGAGTTTAATAAATTAAATTCTCAAATTTTATAAATTCAACTCCTTGAATTTATTCTCTCAAAATTTAATTAGCATAAATTCAATTCCTTGAATTTACTATATAATATAAATTCAACTTCTTGAATTTATTCTCTCAAAATTTAATTATCATAAATTCAACTCCTTGAATTTACTATATCATTATATAAATTCAACTCCTTGAATTTATTCTCTCAACGGGAACAAACGATCCAATGCTTGTGTGGCTCTCAATGGTTCAGGGATACAGCTAGCCATAAGTTCACAACTCTTTGTGATTCAGAATAATATTTATTCTTATTCGGGCTTACCCTAGTTAGCCCCATTCTTTTCATCAACACCTTGATTAGGAATGTCAGAACTCATTTCTTATTGCACCCATCGGATCATGGTAAGAGAGTCTAGTAGCATCGCCCCATGATCCCCTAGGTATCACTGATAGTGCCTGCAAGAACCAGTCGATTATGATTAACGTACAGTACGGTCCCTTCATCTCATATATCCCGATCGAATCTGCAACCATTGGTTCATCGAGGGTTGCACAATAATTCAATAACTATGTGACACATATAATAGTGGCATTGCGTGTATTATTGGAAAACTTCTTCTCCAACGTACATCTCATACTCTGGCCAGAGATTCCATGCACTATTATTACATCATATCACATAGGATATCCACACCCATAGGTGAGCGGTGAATCCCCGACTACAATGCACTGGCTCCTATATGTGTCGCAACTGTACCCAACCTCGCCACTTGATGACTCTCCTGGAGCTGGTAAACGAGTCAAAGCACCGTCCTAGCATATAGAGCCTCAGTGTTGTCCCGGGTCGTAAGGACTAATGGTGTACAATCATAACCACGGACTTATCCTCTCGATGAATGATAACCGCTTGGAAAGTCTGAGGGAGGGTTGTTCGGTATAATCATCATATGACTACCCATCTGCATGTTTGGACATCTCTATGCCCTTACCAAGAAACGCAGTACACAACATCACATATGCTAGTCTCGAGCTCAAGCGGCCTTTATCCCTGTTTTAGGCGGCTGAATCGACTAGGAACGAATTTAGAATATGCAGTGTGTACAAATGAGTTTCAACATCGAATTACGATTAATTTGTATTAAAGCATAATCAAGGACTTGATCTATGCTGTTTGCATGGGTATATACAGATAAAGTATAACAAGACCATAAAAAGTTAAATTATATTAAAATAAAGATTGTTTATTTCACTTGAGTCAATAAATTCCCTAGCCAACCGTTGGCTTGCAGGGCATCTACTTTAACAATCTCCCACTTGCCCTAGAGCCAACTACCCATAATCTCATTGCTTCGCGATGCTTTTCAAACAATGGTCCTGGCAAGGGCTATTTAAGTGGATCAACAACATTATCTGCAGAGGGGACTCTTTCGACCGATAGGTCTCCTCTTCCCACAATCTCCCGTATGATGTGGAACTTCCTCAGTACAGGTTTGGATCGCTGATGAGACCATGGTTCCTTTGCTTGCGCAACGGCACCAGTGTTGTCCCAGTACAACGGGACTGGATCAACTCCATTAGGAACAACGCCCAACTCTTGGACAAGATTCCTCATCCAAACTACCTCTTTTGCTGCAGCAGATGCAACAATGTATTCAACTTCAGTGGTGGAATCCGGAACGGTGTCTTGCTTGGAACCTTTCCAAGAGACAGCCGCACCATTAAGCATGAATACAAAGCTAGAGGTCGATTTCGAATCATCTACGTCACATTGGAAGCTAGAATCAGTGTAGCCTTCCAAATTTAATTCTCCACCCCATAGACCATGAACAAGTACTTAAGAATATCTTTCACGGCCTTCCAATACATTGCACCAGGGTTTGCCTGATATCTGCTTGTAACACTCAGAGCGTAAGCAACATCAGGACGTGTCTATATCACACCATACATGATACTACCATTGGCTGACGCATATGGAATTCGTGTCATCATCTCTATCTCTTCATCAGTTTTTGAGACACATTGCCTTAGATAGAGTAATACCATGACACATTGGTAAGTATCCTCTCTTGGACTCTTCCATAGAGAATCGTTTTATAATGGTATCGATATAGGTGGCTTGGGTGAGTCCGAGCATCCTCTTTGATCTATCTCTATAGATTTGTATTCCAAATACGTAGGAAGCTTCACCAATGTCTTTCATGGAGAATTTACTTGCTAACCATACTTTAGTTGATTGCATTAATCCTACATCATTCCCAATGAGCAGGATATCATCAACATAAAGTACTGGGAATGTCACTGCACTCCCACTAACTTTCTTGTACACACATGGTTCCTCAGGATTCTTAGCAAAACCAAACTCTTTGATAGTGCTATCAAATCTGAGGTTCCAACTCCTTGACTCCTGCTTGAGACCATATATTGATCTCTGAAGTTTGCATACCTTATTCTTACTTCCTACTGATGTGTATCCCTCAAGTTGAGACATATAATTTTCTTCTTTGATATCTCCATTGAGGAATGCAGTCCCTACATCCATTTTCCATATCTCATAGTCATACCGTGATGCTATAGCTAGTAGTATTCTAATGTACTTAAACATAGCAACTGGTGAAAAAGTTTCCTCATAGTCAACTCCTTGCCTTTGAGTATAATCTTTTGCAACCTGCCTTGCTTTGAAGGTCACTACCTTCCCATTCACCCCAAGTTTTCTTTTGTAGATCCATTTGCACCCTATGGGAACGATTTCCTCATGTTGATCCACCAATGTCCAGACTTGGTTTGAATACATAGAGTCCATTTCTGACTACATGGCTTCAAGCCATTTGGTTGAATCAGTATCAGATATTGCTTCTTTAAATTTAATTGGATCACATCCAACACAATGCTCATCAGGGCTTTGTTCATGAAGAAGTGTATATCTTGCAGGTGGTCTAATAACCTTATCAGACCTTTTAGGAGCTTGTACTTCAATTACTGGTTGTTGGGAAATGAGTTCAACTTCTATCGTTGAGGGAGTATCTTGAATTTCTTCAAGTTCTATCATCTTGCCTTTTCTATAAAATAGAAATTTCTTTTCCAAAAAAAAAAAAGGTGACATTTCTTGAAACAAACACTTTTGCTTCATTGGGATGATAGAAATGATATCCAACAAAATTCTTTGGATATCCTACAAAGTAGCACAAAGTGGATCTACTATCCAATTTGTCTCCCACTGTCTGCTTCACGTAAGCAGGACATCCCCATATTCTCATGTAAGAATATTTGGGAGTTTTTCCCATCCATATCTCATATGGCGTTTTATCCACTGCTTTACTATGGACATTATTCAACAACATTGCCGCAGTTTCAAGCGCAAAGCCTCAAAACGATGTAGGCAATTCAGTGAATGCCATCATGGATCGAACCATGTCCAACAAGGTTCGCTTACGACGTTTAGAAACATCATTCAATTGTGGTATTGTTGGTGGAGTCCACAATGAGAGAATCCCATTCTCTTCTAGATAATCCAAAAATTCAGCACTTAAGTATTAACCATCTCGATCAGATCGAAGTGTCTTAATACTCATTTCTAGCTGTTTTTCTACTTCAGATCTAATTTTTTTGAACCTTTCAAATGCTTAAGATTTGTGTTTCATAAACATACCCATACCTCGAATGGTCATCAGTAAAGGTAACGAAGTAGGATTGCCCATATTTTGTGCTTACACTTAGCGGGCCACAAATGTCTGTGTGGATCAAATCCAATAGACCATGCGCACGTTCCACGTTTCCATCGAATGAAGTCTTGGTCATTTTTTCTTTTAGACAGAACTCACAAGTAAGTAGAGAATTTATGTTTGACAAGTCAAACATGCCTTCTCCCACTAGTTTGTGCATCCTCCTTTGGGAAATGTGACATAGTCTAGCGTGCCATATTTGTGTGGGATTTGGATCATCTAAATTTCTTTTGTTTGTTGTTGAAATCATGTTTACTTGGACATTCACTTATAATTTCCAGAACATTTCTGGCACATATAATTTCTTATGTCCGGACTTCTTGCAGTGAAATAAATATGTTCTAACTTATCGGGCTTTGTAGGCCTTTTAAGTGTCTTTCAGAGTTTGCCTCTTATTGGTATTGTTTTTCTTGTGAGGGGCAGAACATTTCTTTCCCTTACCTTGTGGGCCATTTTCGTCTGACGAGATGCCCATAAGAAAAATAATAATTTCCTGTTTTATGGTGATCTCATAAGTTATAAGCGTATTGACTAGCTCTTCAAGGCTATCATATATCTTATTCAACTTGAAGTTCACCATAACCCCGTCAAATGAGGAAGAAAAACACAACACATTGATGTCATCAATTAACTCGTTAGGAATCACATATATTCCAGGCCCACCACATTCTCAATAAGCCCAGTCATATGTACACCATGCTCATGGGCCATAGCCCCGTCTTGCATGCGTGTAGTCATGAGCTTTTAAAAATGGTGTGCATCAATGTACGGGTTTCATGTATCATGCAACTCTTGCATGTGTATTCGAATGTCAGCAGCATTCAACATTTCCTCAAACTGTCCCTTTAGTTCATTTGACATAGAAGCGAGTATGTTACACTTTAGCTTGCATACTATGGTCCTACCATCTTGCATGCTTTGTCAATTCAGCAGGACTGACATTAGTGTGTATGTCATTTTCTCCGAATTCAGAACAATTTCCCAACCAGTCTTGAAAATTAGATTCGATTAGCTTGTTGGTAATAAAAATGGATTACGTGACGAAATCGAAAATATACTGATATGAAAACAGAATAATGGTTGCTGATTATTTTAAAATAATTTTAAGATATAAAATATGGATTTCATTTTATAAATTTCTCTCCCACTATTTTGACATTTTCACCACCCTATGATGAAAAAAGGGAAATCGTATTTCCTTAGTGGGCACGTAGAGTCGAATTAGCCAATTATAATCCCGAATAATATCAGCCAATTATAAATTATAAAAGGTAGAATCCAATTGCTTCCCTATGCAACCTCCGCGTGTTTTGTCTCACGTTTAATAAGGACCCAATAATAAGATGCCGTTTATTTTCGCGTGTCAAACCGACCCATCAATGTTGAATTGTAGTAGACGGTCGCCGTGAGTTCCCCCAATAATATGAGCCGAAGTCATGGGAGTTCCACTCAATTCACATCATTTGTCTGGTGGAAGTCACAGCTTTCCGGCGTACAGGCCTCCCCAATAATATGAGCCAGACACTGTCCGCGGGTAGCGATCAGCATGCAACCACGGTTGATGGAAGGCAAGAAAAAATTAAACTCTTTTAATTTTTACTTTTTCGGTTTGATATAAATTTTGAATCTTATTCAAAATGAGGGATTTTAATTTCAAAAATTGTCTCATCATTTTGATTTTAAATTCACATGCCACGAGTTTGTATGTTCGCCGGATCCATGCAACTATATTATCTAATAATATACATACATGCATACTACTATATATCACATATATCATAATATGACATTCAACAATAAATAAGGATGATCGATCGCAACACTATTAGACCATGTGAGCCAAACATGGATCCAGGTCCAAAACCTAGGTGAATGCAGGGATGCAAATGCAACTATTACAAGAGCTTCCAATATTTTACATGTCTTCATCTCGTTCATCGGGCCCACCATCTTCCAGTCTTGATCTCCCACTATTTCTAATAATTACATTTAAATAGACATGACACATAAGGGATACATCTCATGGGGTGGGAACGAGCCATAAACCAGGCCTACTTTAATAATATCAAATATTAAAAATGAATAAAACAGTAAAATATCATAACATACACCTAACACATTGGTCAAGGCTCTCGATCATCCTTCATGCATTGAATATCAAATATTAACATTAACTTAATTAAACAATTTAATTAATTGATAAATCATATATCTAATAATTTTATCACAACTCACCACAATTATTAAAGGATTTAATAAATTAAATAAACTTCTTTATTTAATTTCCAATTAAATATATAATAATTGATTTCTTGTAAAACCTCATTTTTACCATAAATAATTAAAATCATATTCTAATTATTTATTTTACAAGAAAATTATTAATTTTCCAAAAATTAATTTTCCAAAATAAAAATTGAATCAATTTTAAAAAATATAAAATTTGCCCAATAATTTGAAAAATCATAAAATTTCACCCTAGGCCCAAACAATTCAAGCCCGTCATTCAGAACGCTTCCCGAGACGATCCCGGGCAGCCACCCTCGTTGACCGCCCGCTGCCCGAACGTTTCGGGCAGTGGCGGCAGCCTGTGCGCGCGGTGTGCGGATGCTCCGCCGCTGCTTGCGCCAGCGCGCTTGCGCGCCCTACGAGCGCCGCGTGCGGACGTTCCGCACGCCGCGCGCGTGGATCGGCGCAGCGCGCCTGCCCGCAGCGTCCGCACGCCGCGCGCGCGCAGCGGCGCTGCGCGGCAGCCCGCCGTGCGCACTGCGTGCGGAAGCTGCGCACACGATCGCGCGCTGCACTCGGCGCCTGTGCGCAGCGGTCTGCCCGGAACAGTTCCGGGAAGATCCGAAAAATAATTTTTTTTTGTTTTCTAGAAAAAATAACTTTGATGGTGCATCAATTTTTTGAAAAATTTTCTTGTGTTGTTAGAAATAAATTATTCAATATCAAACCATACGATTTAGAAAAACCGGGCTCTGATACCACTGTTGGATCTGGTTTTCTACACGCCCAAACGCAGCGGAAGTTTTAAAAATTTTTATTTTATTTTGACAATCAAAATAAGATTTGTTTTGGGTGCTCGTATGATTTTAACAAAAACATACATAGGATGTTAGAATCGTTATACCTTTGGTGAATTAATCACGTGGCTCCAACTAATCCGGTATAAATGGATTAGCTCTTGTTGATTCCCTGCGAACTTTCTTCGATTAAATTCTCCTATCAAGTCCACGACTAGATTGTATGTTCCTCTTCCAAATTGCAGTAGTAAATATGGAAGAGATTTTGCGTAGAAGGGAAAAATTGAGAGACGGCTCAATATTTATTTTTTCCAAAACAAGTGGCCGAAATTTTTTTCAATCTTTGAAAAGGAGTTCACGTGAGTTTTGTTGTGGTGGGCTAGGGTTTTTTTTGCATGTATTATTTATAATTAAATAATAGCCTAATTACATAATTAACATTAATGGGCTTGATTTATTTAATTGAGATAGTCCAACAAGTTTAATTAATTTAATCAAAGCCCATTAAAACTTTAATTATTTATTATGTTGGACTTGTACTCCTACAAGCCCATAAAACATACTACCCACCATATTTAATTTATTAATTAATAAACTCAACTTTAAAGTTTAATAAATTAAATACATTATAAATTAAACATTTGAATTTATTATTTAAATTATAAATTCAACTCCTTGAATTTTTATCACCTCCAAAGTTTAATATTTAATAAACCCAACATTTGAGTTTAATAAATTAAATTCTCAAATTTTATAAATTCAACTCCTTGAATTTATTATCTCAAAATTTAATTAGCATAAATTCAACTCCTTGAATTTACTATATAATATAAATTCAACTTCTTGAATTTATTCTCTCAAAATTTAATTATCATAAATTCAACTCCTTGAATTTACTATATCATTATATAAATTCAACTCCTTGAATTTATTCTCTCAACGGGAACAAACGATCCAGTGCTTGTGTGACCCTCAATGGTTCAGGGATACAGCTAGCCGTGGGTTCACAACTCTTTGTGATTCAAAATAATATTTATTCTTATTCGGGCTTACCCTAGTTAGCACCATTCTTTTCATCAACACCTTGATTAAGAATGTCAGAACTCATTTCTTATTGCATTCATCGGATCATGGTAATAACGTCTAGTAGCATCGCCCCATGATCCCCTAGGTATCATTGATAGTGCCTGTAAGAACCAGTCGATTATGATTAACGTACAGTACGGTCCCTTCATCTCATATATCCCGATCGAATCTGCAACCATTGGTTCATCGAGGGTTGCACAATAATTCGATAACTTATTGACGCATATAATAGTGGCATCGCGTGTATTATTGGAAAACTCCTTCTCCAACGTACATCTCATACTCTGGCCAGAGATTCCATGCACTATTATTACATCAGATCACAAAGGATATCAACACCCATAGGTGAGCGGTGAATCCCCGACTACAATGCACTGGCTCCTATATGTGTCGCAACTGTACCCAACCTCGCCACCTGATGACTCTCCTAGAGCCGGTAAACAAGTCAAAGCACAGCCCTAGCATATAGAGCCTCAGTGTTGTCCCGGGTCGTAAGGACTAATGGTGTACAATCATAACCACGGACTTATCCTCTCGATGAATGATAACCACTTGGAAAGTCCGAGGGAGGGTTGTTCGGTATAATCATCATTTGACTACCCATCTGCATGTTTGGACATCTCTATGCCCTTACCAAGAAATGCAGTACACAACATCACAGATGCTAGTCTCGAGCTCAAGCGGCCTTTATCCCTGTTTTAGGCGGCTGAATCGACTAGGAACGAATTTAGAATATGCAATGTTTACAAATGAGTTTCAACATCGAATTACGATTAATTTGTATTAAAGCATAATCAAGGACTTTATCTATACTGTTTGCATGGGTATACAGATAAAGTATAACAAGACCATAAAAAGTTAAATTATATTAAAATAAAGATTGTTTATTTCACTTGAGTCAATCAATTCCCTAGCCAACCGTTGGCTTGCAGGGCATCTACTCTAACAACTTCAACTTTGTCTTTATCAACTTCAATTCCTTTTTCAGATATCGCATGTCCTAAAAAAATCCCAGATTTAACCATATAATGATATTTTTCCCAACTTAAAACAAGATTTTTTTTTCTTCACATCTTTTTAATACTTCTTCTAGGTTTTTAAAACAATTTTTAAATGAGTTTCCAAAAATAGTTATATCATCCATAAAAAATTCTACAAATTCTTCAATCATATCACTGAAAATACTTAACATGCATCTTTGAAAAGTAGGCGGAGCATTACATAAACCAAATGACATTCTTTTACATGCAAAAGTTCCAAAAAGGCAAGTGAAAGTAGTTTTTTTCTTGATCTTCTAATGATATAGGTGTTTGATAATACCCCAAATACCCATCATGAAAACAATAATAAGAATTACATGCTACTTTTTCTAGAATTTGATCTAAAAATGATAGCGAGAAATGATCTTTTCTAGTTGCATAATTTAATTTTCTATAATCAATACTCATACGCCAACTAGATGGAATCCTAGCTTGTAATAAATGTGGGGCCCCGGGTCTGATATCTAATACTAATAATTTTAAATGTATCAAACCAAACGATTTAATAAAATATATAATTTCTTGTTCACAAACTGACATAAACATCGTCAGAATAATTTAAATGTCTCAAATGTTTGAAATATAATTTTCAACATGTCAAAATATCTAGTGAACAAAAGTAATCCAAACATCATCAAATAGCTCCTAAGACCCGAGAATCCCGCTCTAAGTCGTATCTCCTCGCCTGGAACTGGACTCTGGCATCCCAAGCCTCGCCTCACCTACCGTCAAGCACATGAAAACAAGAGGTAGCCGACGTGCCGGTAAGTATAAACCCAGTATGATACAATCAATAACATATGAGAATTTAATTTTCAAAATAGTTCATATAAATCCATAAAGATGCAATATAATGCAATGCATGATCAGAATCTGTGGGCTATCAATAAATTTCAAGATCAAGTGAATCATCTGGTCACAGGGTACCCAAGGAAAGAGAATCCCCCAGCAACATCCACCGACTCATCCGCTCGAGGTGGGGTGCTGTGTTCTACAATCCCATGACTATGGTGCGCCTATAGAGAGTGTTCAGGCCATAGCAGCGACCTCCGCATACACTACGCCAACTCAGCTATATCCCCATATCCAACAAATCAATATATCAAGGCCACGAAAAGTGGCTCAATATGCAATGCAATGATGCATTTCAATCTCATCAAGTCAATATCATAATAAGCTCATCTCAAAAGATCAATCATCAAAAATCACAAGTATTTCATCAAACCATAGAATTTTCAATTTAAAATAAAAATGATACTTTTACCTCGTATGTTACCGACCGTAACATACCTTTCAAATATTATCAAAAGAAGATCGAAATGTGTAGGTGAGAAGTCTTGAACCTCTGAATTCTACTATAACTCAAGAACTCGGATCATTTGTCAAAACAGAGCAATTTCTGTACAAAATTCATAATTAATTCAATAATGCTTCGAATCAAGATCCGCAATTTGGATATTCAAGAAAACTCAAATCCCAACAATTGTGTAAAGAAGAAATCCATATCATTTCTTAACCGTAATATGACATAAAAACATTCATTGAATCATTTTGTCAAACACGTGACGTGCGTGCTAAAGAGTTAGCTCTTCTACAACTCCATTTCTTTTCCAAAATATCCATACATACAATACCATCAATTATTATATTAACAACTTTACCTCAACACTCAAACCAAACAACCCATTGTTTTTCCTTCAATCACTAACCCAAGGAAATAAGCTTTCTTACCTTGCTTCTAAACTCTTATGGAGAAGAACTTCTAATCTCCAAGAAAATATTAAGGCTTCAATCAAAGATTAATGTCTTGGAAGAAATTGGATTGAAGGAGAAATGAGGAACCCTAGCTCTAAACCGATGGAGAGAAATGAGGATGAGAAGAAATGATACAAAAATCATTCCCCAATCTAATATATACTATCCAAACCTCAAAACACGTTTTTTGTACAAGTGCTGGGCGCCATGGCGCGTGTTTTGTCGCAGGGGCGCGCACCATACTGCGCAAACACAAAAATTTCAGCAATGGTCGCGCCATCGCGCGGGATCTTGCCAGGGGCGTGCCGTATTCTGTCCAAAACGCATTTTTAACTTCAGAATTTGCGAAAGTGGTAAACTAGAAAGTTGTAGCCGTATGTCTTGGCTTGCATCTCCAATTGGCCTCATGTCATTTGGAGGTCTGAGTAAAATGTTATGCTCAATCTCCCAACATGTGTCATTGTAGGAACGACGATACGCACGGCACACTTTGGGGCGCTTTTGGCTCGTCTTCCCTAATGATTTGACCAAAACTCGAAATAAGAAAGTTATAGCCTTATGTCTTTTCTTTCTAATGAAAGTAGCCTCACATCAATTGGATCAATATACAAAACATTATGCTAAAAACCACAACTACTGCCACATTTTTCATGCCGTTTCTTCACTTCCATTACCTATTTAACTCAAATTCATCCTTTGATTCTACCCATCCATTATCTATTCAATTCTATAACATTCATTACCATTCATACCATAACGTAAAACCATAAACCATCACAATTTTATTTTTTTCAAAATTCGGGCATTACAATTCCTCCCTTCTAAAAATAGATTTCGTCCTCGAATTCAATCATCTCTTTCAAGTCTAAGATGTAATGATCAATACTGAAAATAAAACCGAGAATAGAAGCGTACTTCATTTGAATAACTTTGGATATTTATGTCTCATTTTATCTTCTAATTCCCAAGTTGCCTCTTCGAAACCATGTCTGTTCCACTGTACTTTAATCAACGGTATCAATTTATTTTTGAGTTGCGTATCTTTTCTATCTAGAATTTTAATCGGTCTCTCAATGTTGCTCAAATTCTGATCTAACTCAACTTCATCGGGTGGAAGGACATGAGAAGGATCTGGATGATATTTCCTCAACATGGACACATGAAAAACATCATGAATACCTGATAACGTAGGAGGAAGAACTAATCTATAAGCCAAATCACCAACACGTTCCAAAATCTCATACGGACCTATGAATCTCGGTGATAATTTACCCTTCTTTCCAAATCTAACTGTACCACGAAAAGGAGATATTTTCAAAAAACTTTGTCACCTTTCTCAAAAATCAACGGCCATCTCCTGATGTTCGCATATTTAGCCTGTCTATCCCGAGCAGCTCTCATACGACTCTGAATCAATTTCACCTTCTATGTCATATCTCTTATCATATCAGGTCCTACAATTGGTGTTTCAGATAAATCGTCCCAATACAAAGGAGATCGACACTTCCTGCCATATAGTGCTTCAAATGGTGACATTCCAATGCTCACTTGATAATTATTGTTATAAGAAAACTCGACAAGTGTTAACGAATCCTGCCAACCAATGCCAAAATCCATAACTACAGCTCTCAGCATATCCTCTAATGTCTGAATTGTACGTTCTGACTGTCCGTCTGTCTGAGGATGATAGGCTGTACTCAAATGCAAACGAGTACCAAGGGCTTCTTGTAAACTCTGTCAAAAATGAGAAGAAAATTTGGGATCACGATCTGATACAATTGATTTAGGAACACCATGCAATCTCAAAACTTCTCTGATGTACAATATGGCTATCTGATCTTGCCTATATGTCATATGATAAGGAATAAAACATGAAGACTTGGTTAATCTGTCAACGATAACCCAAATTGCATCGCAACCCCTTGACGATCTCGGCAATTTCGTGACAAAGTCCATGATGATATGATCCCACTTCCATTCCGGAACTTTAAGGCTATGCAAAAGACCTCCTGGTCGCTTTCTTTCGGCTTTCACTTGTTGACAATTCAAACAACGAGATACAAATTCTGCTATGTCAGATTTCATTCTTTTCCACCAAAATTGTTTCTTCAAATCATTGTACATCTTTTTACTTCCAGGGTGTACACTGAACTTACTACAATGAGCATCACGCAAAATCTGTATCCTCAACTCTGAAATATTAGGAACTACAATACGATCATTCACAAACAAAATACCCTCATTATTGACCTGAAATTCTGATTGATGTCCTGATTTGACAAGTTCAACTGATTTCTGAATGCTTTGATCTAACTTTTGGGCCTCTCTAATTTTGACAAACAACTCGGGTTCTGCCTGAATCATAAATACTCTTACAGGTTGAGTATCTACCACAAAATCCAAACTAGAAAGACAACATTCTTCTACTAAATCAGATACACTGCTAGTTATCAAGGACATTTTACATACTTTTCTGCTCAAAGCATCGGCTGCTGCATTAGACTTTCCTGGATAATATTTTATTTCGCAATCTTAGTCTTTCAACAAATCTAACCAACGCCTCTGTCTCATGTTCAACTCTGCTTGTGAAAGAGATATTTCAAACTCTTATGATTAGTGAATATCTCAAATTTCTCCCCATACAAGTAGTGACGCCAAATCTTTAAGGCAAAAACCACTGCTGCTAGTTCCAAGTCATGCACTGGGTATCTACACTCATGTGGCTTCAACTGTCGTGAAGCATAGGCAACCACACGGCCATGCTGCATTAATACACAACCCAGTCCTTGATGTGAAGCATCAGTGTGTACTGTAAATCCTCCTACACCTGATGGAATAGTCAGAACTGGAGCACTAGTCAATCTCTGATTAAGTTCAACAAAACTAGCCTCCCATGCTTGCGACCAAATAAATGGTACATTCTTTTGTGTCTGCTGGGTAATTGGCCTCGCAATATGTGAGAATCCTTCAATAAATCTGCGATAATAGCCTGCCAAACCCATAAAACTACGTACCTCAGGAACTGATGTCGGTCTAGACCAATTGATGACGGCCTCAACTTTACTCGGATCAACTGATATACCAGCACTCGAAATCACATGTCCAAGGAATACCACTCTATCCAACCAAAACTCGCATTTGGATAATTTAGCATACAACTTTTAAGTTCTCAAAATTTGCGAAACAGCTCTCAAGTGCTCGGCATGCTCAATTTCAGAATTTGAATAAATAAGAATATCATCAATGAAGATCACAACAAATTGATCTATATAACGTTGAAACACACGGTTCATCAAATCCATAAATACCGCAGGTGCATTGGTCAACCCAAAAGGCATAACCAAAAATTCAAAATGCCCATACCTGGTACGAAAAGCAGTCTTAGGCACATCTGTCTCTCTAACTCTTAACTGATGATATCCGGATCTTAAATCAATCTTAGAATATACTGAAGAACCCTGCAACTGGTCAAAGAGATCATCAATCCTTGGCAAAGGATACTTATTCTTTACTGTGGCTTTATTCAACTGTCTATAATCGACACAAAGCCTCATAGACCCATCTTTCTTCTTCACGAATAAAACCGGAGCACCCCAAGGTGAAACACTTGGTCTTATATATCCTTTAGACAATAGATCCTCAAGTTGTTCCTTTAGTTCCTTCAGTTCAATTGGCGCCATCCTATAAGGAGCTCTAGAAATAGGCTGTGTACCTGGCATCAACTCAATGTTGAACTCAACCTCTCAAACTGGAGGAAATCCCGGAATTTCATCTGGAAATACATCTGAAAATTCACTAACAATTGGAATATCTGCCAATTTAGGTACTGACCTTGAAATATCAATCGCATAAACCAAGAAACATTCGGCTCCTTTCTGCAATAAACGAGTCATGGACAAAACAGATATCAAAGGAATCTTAGCTCGAGAACCTTTACCATAGAATGTCCAGTGATCTGTCATATCAGGCCTAAACTTAACAATTTTCTGAAAAAAATCTACAGTAGCCCTGTATCTTGTCAACATGTCAATACCAACTATGCAGTCAAAATCAGATATCTCCAATATAATACAATCAAGCTCAATGACATTATCCTCATAACGAAATTCACAACCACTTATCATTTCAGCTGACCTCATCACTTTGTCCAGTGGAGTAGAGATAGATAAGGTAGATTATAATGGTATAGAATGCAATGAATGCAATGTGACAAATTGCTCAGATATGAAAGTATGTGATGCACCCGTATCCATCAAAACATAAGCAGGATAACCTGAGAGAAAACAATTACCTGCAATGACATTATCTGGAGCATGATGTGCCTCATCCTCAGTGAGTGCAAAAACTCGAGCCTGCTGTCTAGGTGGATGTCCTGCCCTGTGGCCACCAATCTGTTTGTTCTGATCTGACCGGTTTGATTGCTGATAAGAATGAACTGTAGGGGTCTGACGATTCTAGTGGGGTGTTTGTCTCGATGATCCCCCACTCTGAGATATTTCACTACCACGATTAGGACACACTCGAGCATAGTGTCCCACCTGGTTACACAAGTCGCAAGCTCCTGAGATTCCTCTACACTGATCGGTATAATGTCTACCACCACACTGACCACAAGTTGTGCCTGAATAACCAGTGCTCTGAACTGAACCAGACTGTCTCGATCCATTAGAATTCGAAAAATTACTGCCATGCCTCTTAAATTGCTTCCCTCTAGCCCTAAACTGATATCTTATATTGCCACTATTACCCTTTCTGAACTGCTGTCCGAACTGTGGCTGTTGGGGTCGTTGCAAATACTGAGAACCTCTCAGCCTATTGATTCCGGTTTCAGCTCTCTTTGCTCTATCAAGAACCTCAGCAGAAGTGTTAGGCCTTCCAGTATTAACCAGGGTAAATGTAAAGAGCCTAAAACTCCTTTCTTGAAAATTTGCGGAAAATTAAAAATTTTCTTTTTAAAAGAACTTAAATGGCCTCATTCGTAAAATCGACTGATGAATCAAGCTAAATGTTTAAAATAATAGCAGCGGAAGAAAATTAAAGTTTATTTGCCAACAACAACAATTTAAAAAAATTATCCAACGACTGATAAAATTGTTTGCGGAATAACATAACAACTGCTACACTGAGGTCCTCGGGTGCCACTACTGCCGACTCAAGCTGGCTCACTGGTCCCCGCCCTCGGCCCTGGCCTCATCAGTACCTACAACAATCAAGTTTAGTGAGCCTAAAGACTCAGCATGCATATATCACAGGTAACGAGTAAAAAAAAATCTGAATTAAAATATGCATGAGTTAACATATCCTGTCCTGAGGCATGCTGAAAATAACCTGTACTGAGCAATTATAATACGTGCATAACTGAACTGATAATCATAGTAAAAATGTTTGCTCCTTGGAGCCTGTACTGAAATAACTAATAAAATTTTCTGTTGAGATTATGTTTTACGCCTGTGGCCACTGCACTAAGCTGAACTGATCGGTAACTGGCTACCGGGGAGGCTGAAACTGAACTGAGCTGGCCGGTCACTGGCGACCGGGTGGTACCATACTGAACTGATCGGTCACTGGCGACCATATAAAATAACACTCCCACATAGTGAATGAACCACAAGCCATATCGCATAAATCTCAAAAATAATCATTTTCTATTTAATGCACGTAAAATAATTAACTGGCATAATGAAAATGTCCCGTAATTTTACCAACTGGATTGGATTGGATCGTTCCCAGGCTCGCTGCAACCTAACCGTGCCATGAAAAATATGCAATAGCTTAAACATGACCAACTAAGCAATTTACGTTCAAAAGATGCGACTATGACGCCTAATGACTTCGCATTTAATCATGACTCCGAGCCAACCTGAACCGACACCGAACCGACGTATAGTCATGATTAAAATACGCTGAAAAATCATAAAATAATGTTCCTAAAATGATAGGGTCGAAATCTAGGTGGAATGGAGGCCAAAACACGAAACGCTCTTTCGAGAGTCAATTTGGCACATTGCACCGTAAATTCTCGTACGACCTCAAAAATGATCCAAATGACGAACGGTTGAAAACATGACCTTCCTAACTCCATGAGGCACTGTCCAGTCCAAGGCCATGGACTAAAAGCCAACCAAGAACTCGAACAAGCCTCTGAACCGACACAGCAACTTGCTGTAATATCCAGCAGCTGCGCAACTACAAGACTTGCGTTGGTTTCGAGACTATAGGCCATTAGGGGAGTGAACAACCAACCAGAGACTCTTACCAACATCCCAAGGAATGATTTGAACCATGGCTAAGGGCCATAGGCCAGCCACAATCCGCATCACACCAAAATTCAACCGAAGGGTCCAACCGAGAGCAACGTGCATGCGTGTGTAGTGTTTATGCTTAGATCGATGTCTTGCGTCATTCCAGTGGAAATTTGATTGACCATGGCACGATCTAGACATCTAGGAGCATGATATGAACCGTGGCTAAGGGCCATAGGCCAACCAAGATCCATACCAAGCAACCAAAAGAAACAACCGAAAGCTGTCCAACCGAAGTAGCCGAAGGGGTATAGGGGCTGTTCTTGTTGATTATTTAAAAACCGATGAGCCATGGACCAAGCCACCAAAAGGGCGACTTAGTCACGTCTTAGACATGCTAGGGGAGTGATCCAACCATGGCTAAGAGCCTTTAGGGCAGCCAAGATCAGATCCAACCCCTTGACACAAAAACTGAAATTTCGAAACACAAATCTGCGCCTATGGGAACTTGCTGTCATTCTGAATTTCCAGCAAGCATGGGGCTGGTTTGAATGGACCAACATGGTCCTAATGCATCCTATTACGTGTCTAGGAGTCGCCTTGGGAGCCTGGAGTCGAACCAATCACCTGAAACTCACAAACCAAGAAAAACGTGAAGCTTGCCAAGGAAAAACGAAAATTCTGCATGTGTTGTTCCAAAATGTTTTGACATGTATCTCGGTTTTTGCTTGAATAAACATGATCATGTACTGAAAAATAAATGATAATATGACTTGATTGAGGTTTGAAAGAAATCTAGACATGCCTGGTTTCTTTTCGAAAGAAAACGAACGAAACGACGACGAAGCGGCACGGAGGAGGTGGAGCGCTTCTCTTGCTCTTTCTAGTTCTCGATTTTTCTTGCCTTCCCTCTAGCTAAGACTCACGATTTTCTACACTGAAAATGGATCTGAATGATGAGGTATTTCGGTGGTGAGGGATGGGAGATAAGTGGTTATGAGGGGTGAGGAGGATGGTGCAAGATATAAGGATCATATCAAGACCAAGTCTTCATGCATTTGAATTTTGAATTTTGAATTGATATCAAAGGATATGTGGGATGGTTCTAGAATGTAAGTGGCCAAAATTTCTCTTGTTTCTAGACTAGGATATGTCCATTTATTTAATTAAATTGTGCTCCCAAAAATCCTATAATTATCCTACTAATTACATGCAAAGAATTGGTCAAAGTTGATGAGTTGGAAAATGAATCTTCTAGCAACTAAGGGTGGCCGAAAATGCATAATAAAATAAAGGGGAAATGTTGATTATCTAGTCAACTAATAATCCTTGAAAGCCTTACTAATCCTTTAAATAATTTAGTGAGCTAACCCCTTAATTTAATAACTTAAATGAGTTCATTTCTTAATCACCTCAAATAATTAAATTAAATCCTCAAACCTCCCTTTGTAACTTAAATGAATTTAGTTGCTAGCTAAATTAACTTCTGGAAATATTTCTCCAATCTTAAATTCTATCTCAAAACTCCAACTCCGGTCCGGCCTCACTGAAATAACTGAAATGCTAAAAATCAAACTACTGAACTGAAATAATGAATAATTAACTTCAAATAAATGCATTAAAAAAAATCATGCAATGAAGTCAATTAAATTTAAAAATCTAGAATTATGCATGGCTTATACGTCTACTGATTTACGGGTTCTACAATCCTTCCCCCCTTAAAATAAATTTCGTCCTCGAAATTAGAACTCACCGAATAACTCAGGGTATCGACTTCTCATCTCCGACTCAGACTCCCACGTAGCTTCCTCCTCTGAATGGTTGAGCCATTTGACTTTGACTCGCTTAACCAACTTGTTCCGAAGTTTCTTCTCCTGTCTGTCTAGGATCTGCACGGGTCTCTCCTCATAAGATAAGTTCGGAGTAAGCTGCAACGGCTCGAAATTCAGCACATGCGAAAGATTTGCCATATACTTCCTCAACATGGAGACGTGAAAGACATTGTGTACTCCGGCCAGATTTGGCGGAAGAGCCACACGATAAGCAAGCGTCCCAACTCTGTCAAGGATCTCAAACGGTCCAATGAATCTCGAACTGAGCTTCCCTTTCTTGCCAAATCTCATGACACCCTTCATAGGTGCCACTTCCACGAAGACATGATCGCCCACTGCAAACTCTAACTCTCTCCTCCGCTGATCGGCATAACTCTTCTGTCGGCTCTGAGCAGTCCTCATTCTATCACGGATCTTGACTACTACATCTGCTGCCTGCTGAACAATCTCTGGACCCAACTCTGCTCTCTCTCCTACTTCATCCCAATGAACAGGAGATCTACACTTGCGGCCATACAGCGCCTCATACGGAGCCATACCTATAGACGACTGGAAACTGTTGTTATAGGTGAACTCTACCAATGGTAAGTTCGACTCCCAACTCCCAGAGAAATCAATGACGCAAGCACGGAGAAGATCCTCTAAGATCTGAATAACTCGCTCCGACTGTCCATATGTCTGCGGATGGAAAGCTGTGCTAAACAGCAACTTCGTACCCATAGTCGAATGCAAACTCTTCCAAAACGAGGAAGTGAATCTGGGATCTCTGTCGGATACGATCGAAACTGGAATACAATGGAGTCGGACTATCTCTCGGATATACAACTCTGCATACTGAACCATGGTGAAAGTCGTCTTAATAGGCAAGAAGTGCGCTGATTTGGTAAGACGATCTACAATCACCCAGATAGAATTCGATCCTCTGGCTGACCTCGGCAATCCGGTCACAAAGTCCATGGTAATGTTCTCCCACTTCCACTCGGGAATAGGAAGAGGCTTGAGCAAACCTGCTGGTCTTTGATGCTCGGCCTTCACTAACTGGCAAGTCAGGCACTCGGATACAAAACGCCTGATGTCCTTCTTCATCCCTGGCCACCAATACAATAGCTGCAGATCTTTGTACATCTTCGTACTCCCAGGGTGAATGGAATACGGGGACGTATGGGCCTCTGATAAGATGTCTGCTCGGATAGAATCACTTCTAGGAACCCATATCCTATCTCGGTATCTCACAATACCGTCGCTGACTGAATACAAAACACTGCCCTTGGCTTCATCTCTCTTCTTCCACTGTGCCAACTGCTCATCTGCTGCCTGACCGCTGCGAATACGGTCAAGGTAGATAGACGAGGAACTCTACCTCGAGGGTAAGTCTCAAGATCAAACCTCTGCATCTCAATCTGAAGAGGTTTCTGCATCGTCAAATGAGCCATCACTGCGACTTTCCTGCTCAAAGCATCCGCAACTACATTAGCTTTACCCGGGTGGTAGCTAATGTCACAATCGTAGTCTTTCACAAGCTCCAACCAACGCCTCTGACGCATGTTCAGCTCCTTCTGCGTAAAGAAATACTTGAGGCTCTTATGGTCGGTAAAGATCTGGCACTTCTCTCCATACAGATAGTGCCTCCAAATCTTCAAAGAAAAAACTACGGCCGCTAGCTCCAGATCATGGGTAGGGTAATTCTTCTCGTGGATTTTCAGCTGTCGAGAAGCATACGCTATCACTCTCCCATGCTGCATCAAAACTGCACCTAAACCAAGCTTCGAAGCATCGGTATAAAGGACAAACTCGCCGGGCCCTGATGGCATGGCCAAAACTGGTGCTGAAATAAGAGCTTGCTTCAAAGTATCGAAGCTCTTCTGACACTCCTCGCTCCACACAAACTTCACATTTTTCTTTGTCAGTGCTGTGAGTGGAACGGCGATAGAGGAGAATCCCTGGATGAATTTTTTGTAATATCCTGCTAGCCCAAGGAAACTGCGGATCTCGGATGCATTCTGAGGCACAACCCAATCTCTGACTGCTACAACTTTTGCGGGGTCTACCTCAATACCACTGCTAGAAACAATGTGGCCCAAGAACGCCACCTTCTCTAACCAGAATTCGCACTTACTGAACTTTGCGAATAATTTGTGCTTCTGCAATGTCTGCAACACTGTGGTCAGATGTCGGCTGTGCTCCTCCCGATTCTTGGAGTAGACGAGAATGTCATCTATGAACACTATCACAAACTGGTCGAGGTACGGATGAAATACGCGATTCATGAGATCCATGAAGATCGCTGGCGCATTCGTCAGACCGAACGGCATCACAAGGAACTGGTAGTGACCATAACGAGTCCTGAAAGCTGTCTTCGAAACATCAGCACCTTTCACCCTCAACTGGTGATAACCAGAACGCAGATCTATCTTGGAGAAAATCGAAGCTCCCTGCAACTGGTCAAACAGATCCTCAATCCTCGGCAGTGGGTATTTATTCTTCACTGTAACCCTGTTCAACTCCCGGTAGTCAATGCAAAGCCTCAGCGTGCCATCCTTCTTTTTCACGAATAAGACTAGCGCGCCCCATGGAGAAAAGCTCGGGCGAATGAACTCCTTGTCGAGAAGTTCCTGGATTTGCTTCTTAAGCTCTGCCATCTCTGTCGGTGCTAGTTGGTACGGCGCTTTGGATATCGGAGCCGTACCTGGCATAAGCTCAATGGAAAACTCCACCTCTCTCTCTAGTGGCATACCAGAGACGTCTTCGGGAAAAACGTCTAAGAAATCTCTGACAACCGGAACATCTGAGGCTGACTGGCTGGGTTCCTCGGGGACAAATAAAAAGGTTGCTATAAATGCCCGACACACTCTATGCATGAGCTTCCTAGCCTTAACATAAGGAATAATGCGTGGTAAAGGAAAGTACCTGTCCGGCTCAAATAAGAACTGCTCCATTCCAGGCGGTCGGACAAGAACAGATCTCCGCTGGAAGTCTATCAACACTCTGTTCCTCAATAGCCAGTCCATTCCTAGGATGATGTCAAATTCCGGCATCGGTAGCACAATCAGATCCGCATAAACAAGATTACCGTGCAGCTCAAGGTCTATATCTCGGATAACATTGGTAGCTGCCATCTCCTCGCCTGACGGCAACACTACTGAAAAGGCTGTATCTAGCCCAATGGTCTGGATCTTGAGGAAGTTAGCAAAGACCTCCGAAATAAATGAGTGAGTGGCCCCTGAATCTATCAAGGCCTTGGTAGCGGAACCAGATATAAAAATTCTCCCTGAAAGATCGGAACTCTAAGTTGAATCCCACTACAAGATCTAAACTTATAGACATGCAAAGGTCAAGGTTCCTCTAGCTTAATTTCCCCGAAATAAATCTGAGTAGAGCATGCAATCCTATAACAGTTCTAAGTTAAAAATCTAAATCCCGATTCCCAAAACACGGAAATTCAAATAATAGCTTAAAGTTTAAAGGTACCTGTCAACAACATAGTCTCCGGGTTGGTTTCCGCGGCATGGAGAGCAAAAACTCTGCCTTGGGTAGGCTGATTCCTCTGAGGGCACTGCAGCAACATGTGGTCTGGACTGCCACACTTAAAAAACTTTCCTGAGCCAGCCATACATGCTCCAGGATGGCGACGTGAGCACCTGGGACAGACTGGGTGCTCCTGAGTCCTCGGGGCTGGGCGTTCCCGCTGCTGCTGCTGCTGCTGCTGGCCTCGGTTCCTGGGCGGTCCATGAAAAAGCCTCTTATTCTGCTGCTGATGCTGATGAGGAGGAGGGCGGTGCGGTGCCTGGACTGGGCGCTTGCCCTGGCGATCCCTCTCGATATCCCGCAGATCCTGCTCTGCGGCTAAGGCCTTGGAGGCGGCAATCTCATAAGTAGCAGGGTCAGATACCCTAACATCCCGGCGCAAGATCGGCCGTAAACCCACCAGGAAGTGCATCAGCTTGGCTCTGGCATCATTCGCTATCAGGGGCACAAAGTGACAGCCCTTCTCGAACTTACGGATAAACTCCGTAACCGACATATCCCCCTGTCTCAGACTCATGAACTCGGTGGTCAGCCTGGTGCGAACCTCCTCAGCAAAATACTTTGAGTAGAAGACCTCCGTAAAGCGGGTCCAAGAAAGTGCAGCCAATGTCAGGGCTACCGAAGCTCCTTCCACCATAAGCGGGCGTCTCCAGTGAACAGGTAGGTGGTACAACGGACTCAGTCTGCGTCCCCCAGCTCCATAAAATCGAAGATAACCTCGAGGGATTTGACCCATCCCTCAGCAACCATGGGGTCAGATGCCCCAGAGAATTCCTTCGAGCGCATCTTTATGAATCGCTCATACACAGCCTCGGGCCCTGTCGGCCTGGCTACGGCTGCGGCTACGGCTGCGGCATTGCCCCCCGCAAACTGTGCGAAGAACTGTGCCATCCCAGCTAACATCTGAGAACTCATGTCCGGTGGGGGCGGTGGAGGAGGTGGTAGGTCTCCCTCTGGTCTACGCTCCTCCCTGTCTTCTCGGCGAGGCTCCTCCTCTCTGTTGCGCTCTAAAATGCGTCTAGGGGGCATACTGTTCCAACATAACCCATACGTAACTAACATGCATCATTCCATAATTTATTTTAAATGAACTCTGAAATACTGAAAATCTGGAAGCATGCTGACAAACTAATTCATGCTTTAACTAAAATGCTGAACAAAATGCTGAACTGAAAAAAAACTTACAGACCAAAGGCGTGGCTTTGTGAGCTTCTCGCGGTCAGTAGTAGTGAAACCCTATACAGAACCACCGCTCTGATACCAACTGTAAAGAGCCTAAAACTCCTTTCTTGAAAATTTGCGGAAAATTAAAAATTTTCTTTTTAAAAGAACTTAAATGGCCTCATTCGTAAAATCGACTGATGAATCAAGCTAAATGTTTAAAATAATAGCAGCGGAAGAAAATTAAAGTTTTTTTGCCAACAACAACAATTTAAAAAAATTATCCAACGACTGATAAAATTGTTTGCGGAATAACATAACAACTGCTACACTGAGGTCCTCGGGTGCCACTACTGCCGACCCAAGCTGGCTCACTGGTCCCCGCCCTCGGCCCTGGCCTCATCAGTACCTACAACAATCAAGTTTAGTGAGCCTAAAGACTCAGCATGCATATATCACAGGTAACGAGTAAAAAAAAATCTGAATTAAAATATGCATGAGTTAACATATCCTGTCCTGAGGCATGCTGAAAATAACCTGTACTGAGCAATTATAATACGTGCATAACTGAACTGATAATCATAGTAAAAATGTTTGCTCCTTGGAGCCTGTACTGAAATAACTAATAAAATTTTCTGTTGAGATTATGTTTTACGCCTGTGGCCACTGCACTAAGCTGAACTGATCGGTAACTGGCTACCGGGGAGGCTGAAACTGAACTGAGCTGGCCGGTCACTGGCGACCGGGTGGTACCATACTGAACTGATCGGTCACTGGCGACCATATAAAATAACACTCCCACATAGTGAATGAACCACAAGCCATATCGCATAAATCTCAAAAATAATCATTTTCTATTTAATGCACGTAAAATAATTAACTGGCATAATGAAAATGTCCCGTAATTTTACCAACTGGATTGGATTGGATAGTTCCCAGGTTCGCTGCAACCTAACTGTGCCATGAAAAATATGCAATAGCTTAAACTTGACCAATTACGCAATTTACGTTCAAAAGATGCGACTATGACGCCTAATGACTTCGCATTTAATCATGACTCCGAGCCAACCTGAACCGACACCGAACCGACGTATAGTCATGATTAAAATACGCTGAAAAATCATAAAATAATGTTCCTAAAATGATAGGGTCGAAATCTAGGTGGAATGGAGGCCAAAACACGAAACGCTCTTTCGAGAGTCAATTTGGCACATTGCACCGTAAATTCTCGTACGACCTCAAAAATGATCCAAATGACGAACGGTTGAAAACATGACCTTCCTAACTCCATGAGGCACTGTCCAGTCCAAGGCCATGGACTAAAAGCCAACCAAGAACTCGAACGAGCCTCTGAACCGACACAGCAACTTGCTGTAATATCCAGCAGCTGCGCAACTACAAGACTTGCGTTGGTTTCGAGACTATAGGCCATTAGGGGAGTGAACAACCAACCAGAGACTCTTACCAACATCCCAAGGAATGATTTGAACCATGGCTAAGGGCAATAGGCCAGCCACAATCCGCATCACACCAAAACTCAACCGAAGGGTCCAACCGAGAGCAACGTGCATGCGTGTGTAGTGTTTATGCTTAGATCGATGTCTTGCGTCATTCCAGTGGAAATTTGATTGACCATGGCACGATCTAGACATCTAGGAGCATGATATGAACCGTGGCTAAGGGCCATAGGCCAACCAAGATCCATACCAAGCAACCAAAAGAAACAACCGAAAGCTGTCCAACCGAAGTAGCCGAAGGGGTATAGGGGCTGTTCTTGTTGATTATTTAAAAACCGATGAGCCATGGACCAAGCCACCAAAAGGGCGACTTAGTCACGTCTTAGACATGCTAGGGGAGTGATCCAACCATGGCTAAGAGCCCTTAGGGCAGCCAAGATCAGATCCAACCCCTTGACACAAAAACTGAAATTTTTCGAAACACAAATCTGCGCCTATGGGAACTTGCTGTCATTCTGAATTTCCAGCAAGCATGGGGCTGGTTTGAATGGACCAACATGGTCCTAATGCATCCTATTACGTGTCTAGGAGTCGCCTTGGGAGCCTGGAGTCGAACCAATCACCTGAAACTCACAAACCAAGAAAAACATGAAGCTTGCCAAGGAAAAACGAAAATTCTGCATGTGTTGTTCCAAAATGTTTTGACATGTATCTCGGTTTTTGCTTGAATAAACATGATCATGTACTGAAAATAAATGATAATATGACTTGATTGAGGTTTGAAAGAAATCTAGACATGCCTGGTTTCTTTTCGAAAGAAAACGAACGAAACGACGACGAAGCGGCACGGAGGAGGTGGAGCGCTTCTCTTGCTCTTTCTAGTTCTCGATTTTTCTTGCCATCCATCTAGCTAAGACTCACGATTTTCTACACTTAAAATGGATCTGAATGATGAGGTATTTCGGTGGTGAGGGATGGGAGATAAGTGGTTATGAGGGGTGAGGAGGATGGTGCAAGATATAAGGATCATATCAAGACCAAGTCTTCATGCATTTGAATTTTGAATTTTGAATTGATATCAAAGGATATGTGGGATGGTTCTAGAATGTAAGTGGCCAAAATTTCTCTTGTTTCTAGACTAGGATATGTCCATTTATTTAATTAAATTGTGCTCCCAAAAATCCTATAATTATCCTACTAATTACATGCAAAGAATTGGTCAAAGTTGATGAGTTGGAAAATGAATCTTCTAGCAACTAAGGGTGGCCGAAAATGCATAATAAAATAAAGGGGAAATGTTGATTATCTAGTCAACTAATAATCCTTGAAAGCCTTACTAATCCTTTAAATAATTTAGTGAGCTAACCCCTTAATTTAATAACTTAAATGAGTTCATTTCTTAATCACCTCAAATAATTAAATTAAATCCTCAAACCTCCCTTTGTAACTTAAATGAATTTAGTTGCTAGCTAAATTAACTTCTGGAAATATTTCTCCAATCTTAAATTCTATCTCAAAACTCCAACTCCGGTCCGGCCTCACTGAAATAACTGAAATGCTAAAAATCAAACTACTGAACTGAAATAATGAATAATTAACTTCAAATAAATGCATTAAAAAAAATCATGCAATGAAGTCAATTAAATTTAAAAATCTAGAATTATGCATGGCTTATACGTCTACTGATTTACGGGTTCTACAGTAAAGATATCAGGATTAAGACCATTTATGAAGTGATCAGCCTTAGCTTCTTCATCGGATGCTACATGAGGAGCAAATCTCAGTAAATTCGAGAACTTAGAAACATAGTCCTCAATATTCAGATTTCCCTGCTTTAAATTTGCAAACTCGGCTCCCATATCTTTCCTATAAGAGGTAGGAAAGAAACGCTGATAAAATTCAAATTTAAAAATATCCCAGGTAACAATCGTACCTCGACCCTCTAAAGCTTTCTTTGTCATGATCCACCAACTCTTAGCAACATCCAATAACTGATGAACAACTAATTTAATTCTACGATCATCTGGATACTCAAGAGATTCAAATAATTGATCCATATTCTCCAACCAGTTCTCACACTCTAATGCATTCTCGATACCCTTCAACATCGGTGGGTGCAAAGACTGAAATCTGGCTAACAGTATCTCCATCGGAGTCGGAGTTATATCCATCTAAGTATGAGTAGCACTACCCTGATCTTGTTCCACTGGTATGTTCTGTCTAGGTCTACCACGACCTCTACCACGAGTTTCCATGTCTGATATACAATAGATCAAACATAGATAAATCACAATATCATAATCATCTCAATCTTGTATCAATAATCTCTAGCTCTCGAGACTCAATAATCTCAAAAATCTCGAATATAGCTCAACAATAGAGTATCTCAATTATGATCATGCATTTCACATTACGACACAGTGAAAATGCTAGAAAATATATCACATGATCAAGCAATTCGAACTGACTCGATCTACCATGTTCCCAAATATCATACGCTCTGATACCACCTAATGTGGGACCACGGGTCCGATATCTAATACTGATAATTTTAAATGTATCAAACCAAACGTTTTAATAAAATATATAATTTCTTGTTCACAAACTGACATAAACATCGTCAGAATAATTTAAATGTCTCAAATGTTTGAAATATAATTTTCAACATGTCAAAATAACTAGTGAACAAAAGTAATCCAAACATCATCAAATACCTCCTAAGACCCGAGAATCCCACTCTAACTCGTATCTCCTCGCCTGGAACTAGACTCTGGCATCCCAAGCCTCGCCTCACCTACTGTAATGCCCGAGAATTTAATCCTTGTAATCTGTAATTATTGATTTATAATTTGATATAAATATGAGAGGATTAATCGGGACACGATTTGATTCAGCATGAAAAGATGTAAGTGCGAGGACAGTGCATTTCGCGCACATGCGAGACATGAGACGCGCACATGCGCGAAACGGGCAGAGGGACTCGCACATATGCGCGGTGGGTGTGCACGCATATGCGCGAGCTGTGCGAGGGTTTAAAGTCAACTCCAGAGAAGTGGGCGCATATTCGCGACGGGGAGCGCGCACATGCGCGAGATGTCCAGAGAACCTCGCGCATATGCGCGACGTGTATCCCGCGCACATGCACGAGGGTACCCGAGAGTTGGGTAAAATGAACAAAGGCCTCACGCATATGCTCCGAGTAAGGGCGCGCATATGCGCGAGGTGCTGTGCAGAGGACGCGCCGAGACATATGGTCTCGCGCATATGCACCGAGTGATGTCGCGCATATGTGCGAGACGTGTTTTACAAAGGGCGAGCCACCTAACCTTTACATGCAACGTGTGAATATATATACATACAAATCTTCAGAATGAAAAACAAGAGGAAAACGGAAGGCTCGGGGAAAAACGTGATTCTTGATTTTAGATTTTGATTTGCGATAAATCTGTCCGTTAGATTTTGAATCCGACTTCGGTATTGTATTCCTATCGACGCAGGCTACAACTGCACGTATGTTTTATGGAGTTTGGGTATCATTTGAAAATATGATGTTGTAGGAATTTGATATGATTCATATATGATGTTCTTGACATGTTAGACATCGTAGAATCGAAGTCAGATTGAGAAACAGACTGATTATGGAATTGTTATGATTTTTTTTATTATATTGACTTTAAATCGGACAGATTTGGATTATGAATGAATTACAGATTGTATCGGATATGAGTTATGATTTGTAATTGATGTCTGTTGATTTGGTATTGACGGGGATACTGAGATTGTGCCGTTATGCCGTTGATTTGACTTGAATCCAGATTGAACAGATTCAGTATTGAATTAAGGATGGAATATTGATATTATGATTCTCGACATGTCGTTTCAGATTTACAGAGACAGTCTTGAGTTCAGAACTGATATTGCTTCAGACCAAGACTACAGATGAAAGGTATAAGTCAATGGGGTACCGGGAGATCGACTCGACTATAGTATGATATACTTGAGTTTCCCTAAATCACATACTTATTATTATGATTGTGTTTATTGATTTGATTTGATATGCTTATTCTATTGATTTATAGGAAGCATGTATTAGACGAGTATTAGACGAGTGATCTTGTGACATAAGCGCCTGATAGTGGTGGGATCGCCATGGGCACATTGCACGATGTCACAAGATAGGAAATTGGTGAAAACGCCAAAGTCTGTGACGGTTAGGTCAAGACACTGGATGTTTGGTTATATCGATGTGGATGAAATTGGAGTTTCTTGTATTACTGGTGATCGATACCATATTGATGTGGATAGAATTGGAGTTTATTCTATTACTGGTTATCGATATGGAATGCCAACGTCTGAAAACCGGGATCCCTAGACTAGGATTGAGTCTAGTCTGAAACGTGAAGTCACGAGTCTGATTGGCGATTTTATATTGATTATGTTTTTGATTTTGTTACATGTTACTGATATTTGTTACATGTTTTACATGCTTTTACATTGTTAATATAACTGCATGTTTCGTTGATTTATACTGGGATCTATTTTTCACCGGATTTTATCCGGCTGTTGTTGTGTTTGTATGTGTGCATGACAACAGGTGGGACATGTTCAGGGTCGAGGAGATGAAGAGAGATCGTGATTAGAGTGGAGACTACGGACTTTGATCTGAGATTGGGTTTGGAATACTTGATATGTAGTGATTAAACCTTAGCTCAAATGATTGTATATAGTACCAGACTTGTACTTTTAATATACTGGTATGTATATTTGCATGTATTCCATTATGTTCCGCAATTTAAAAAAAAATTTAGACCCTGTTTATTATAATTGATTAAATTGTCCTAATGATGATTAAGAACATGATTAGCGTCCGGTTCCCCACAACAGGTGGTATCAGAGCGATAGATCCTTTAGATTGACATAGGAACTAGGGAGCGGGGTAGAAGGTGTGTTCTTTCCTGCTTTTGATTTCTAGCATGATTTACTGCTTTATAATGCATGTTTATCTGTTTATCTGACTTGATTTGAAAACATGTGTTATTGAGAATGAATCTGCACCGATTCTGGATTAGCAGTAAGATGATCGGAGGAGAACTGAAACATATTTTCGTATTTGGTTGCTAACCCTTTTGATTATAAGATATGCCTCCGAGAAGAATACCAGAACAGGGTAGTACTTCGAATCCTCCCATGGATGTTATAGCCACTCCTATGGAGACACTATTGAAAAGATTTTAGTCATTTCATCCACCAACTCTGAAGGGTACTGAGAATTCAGTGGATTGTGAGAGTTGGCTAGATGATATCGAGATGTTGTTTGAGTTTTTGGACTATATTGATGAGAAGAGAGTGAAACTTATAGGGCACCAGTTGCATGATGTGGCAAAGACCTGGTGGATTACCACAAAGCGGGCCTTGGAGCATCGAGGTACGACTATTACCTGGAATGTCTTTAGAACTGAATTCTATTAGAGATTCTTTCCAGTGTCGTACAGGAAGGATAAGGGAGCGGAGTTTGCAAACTTGAGACAGGGTCAGCTAAATATTGAGGAATATGTGACTAAGTTCTCTACCTTGCTGTGATTTGCTCCACATGTGGCCTAGAATGAAGAAGCTATTGCGGATCAGTTTATCAATGGTTTGAATCCCGAGATTTTTACATTGGTGAACACAGGGCGACCGAATAATTTTACTGATGCCCTGAACCGAGCCAAGGGAGCCGAAGCCGGTCTGATAAGACAGAGAGGAGCTTCGTTTGTGCCACCAGCACCGAGACCACAGCAACCACCTCCTCGATTTTAAAGTTGCAGCAGTAGTGGCGGAAAGAAGGATTTCTTGAAAGCTAGAGGGAAGCAATTCAAGAAGTCAGGAAGTAGTTCTTCTAGCTCTGGGAGTCCTCGACAGAGCCAGAGCTATACAGGACCTTACTGTAGCACTTGTGGAGGGAAGCATTCCACTGAGCAGTGCCGAGGAGTGTTCGGCAGTTGCCGTATTTGTAGGCAACGGGGACATTTTGCCAGAGTGTGCCCACAGAGAGACTCTCAGAGAACACAGGGTGCCGAATCATCTGGATCAGCGGCACAGACTAACCGACGATCAGCCGCTGTTCATTCTTTCCAACCAGCACCGTCTACTCAGTCACAGCAGAGGCCAGGAGGAAGCCAGACAGTGAGCCAGCCTCCGAGACAGCGTGCCATAGTATTCGCTTTGACTGAGGAGCAAGCACAGGAGGCACCTGACGATGTTGTTGCAGGTAACTGTTTTAGTTTTGGTTATCCTGCATATGTATTGATAGATACTGGTGCATCACATACATTTATATCTGAGCGATTTGCTTTGATGCATTCTTTGCCTATTGAGTCATTGTCTGCGGTAGTGTCTGTCTCTTCTCCGTTGGGGACAGGTTTGATATCAGTGAAGTCTGTTAAACATTGTATACTGCAGTATGATGGGCATGAAATTGAGTTAGACTGTATTGTACTTGGGTTGTCTGATTTTGACATTATCGGTATCGATATGTTGACCAAGTACAAGGCTACTGTCGATTGTTCCACAAGATTGTGAGATTCAGACCTGAGATGGCTGATGAGTGGAAATTTTACAGTAAAGGTTCTCGATCTAGAATTCCTTTGATATCCGTATTGTATATGACTCGATTGTTACAGAAAGGAGCGAAAGGATTCCTTGTCTATTCAGTTGATTTACTGAAATCGAGTCCATCATTGGCGGATTTTCCAGTGGTGTGTGAGTTTGCTGATGTCTTTCCAGATGAGATTCTTGGTTTGCCTCCGATTCGAGAGATAGACTTTAGCATTGAGTTGATGCCAGGTACAGTTCCGATTTCGAGGGCTCCGTACAGAATGGCACCGATTGAGTTGAAAGAGTTGAAAGAACAGTTGGAGGATTTACTAGCCAAGGGGTATATCAGACCGAGTGTGTCTCCTTGGGGTGCTCCAGTACTGTTTGTTCGAAAGAAAGACGGTTCAATGAGACTCTGTATCGATTACCGGCAACTGAGCAAGGCAACGGTAAAGAATAAATATCCCTTGCCTCGCATTGATGATTTGTTTGATCAGTTGCGTGATTCATCCGTATATTCCAAGATCGATGCTGATATCTCTAAGACTGCATTTAGAACCAGGTATGGACACTATGAATTTATTGTCATGCCATTTGGTTTGACGAATGCACCAGCGGTATTTATGGGGTTGATGAACCGCATATTTCAGAGATATCTGGATGATTTTGTTATCATATTCATTGATGATATCTTGATTTATTCAAAGAATATGATTGAGCATGATAATCATCTGAGAACTGTGTTGAAAATTTTGAGGGCTGAGAAATTGTATGCTAAACTGTCTAAATGTGAGTTCTGGTTGAGACAGGTAGTATTTCTGGGGCATATTATATCCGGAGACGGTATATCAGTTGATCCCAGTAAGGTTGAGGCAGTGATTTATTGGCCGAGACCGACATCAATGCTCGATATTTGCAGTTTTATGGGTTTGGCAGGATATTATCATCGATTCATCAAAGATTTTTCTAGTATTGCCAAACCGATTACACAGTTGACTCAGAAGAATGCTCCATTTGTTTGGTCTGAGGAATGTGAGACCAGTTTTGTAACGTACCGTATTCATTACTACTTAAAATTTGCGGAATAATTAAAAATTTTCTTAAATACGAAAATAAAATCAATACGGTCGTCACTACATCATCCATTCACAAATATAAAAATCTTGTTTAAGGAAAAGCTTGCTCAGAACATCTCGCATCAAAACATAAAATCAGAGTATCAATATTTTCATGCTTAAAATCTTAAATATAGCATGGGCGGTCCTCGGGTCTATCCTTCTGCTCAGTCCAAGCCGGCTCCTTGGTCCCCACCCCTCGTCTCATCATGATCATCCTCACCTGCATCTATCAAGTCTAGTGAATCTAAAGACTCAACACGTATAAACTGAAAATAGCAAGTATTACATAATAAAATCGCATGCAACTTTAAAATAGAACGTACATACTTGAAGCTTGGATTTGAAATGAGCTTGAACTTGCATACATACATCGACGTGCCATAAATTAAAAGCTTTAATAAACATGCTTGCATACTTGATCATACTTAAACATACATGACTTCATTTTGCGTAGAGGATGTTTCAAAGCAAGTGACCCATACATAATAAACGCCTGATCAGACAAACCACAGCACTGGGTTGACAGGGACGTATCCACTGCCACATACAATAGATCCCCGTTCATACTAGGTTGACAGGGACGTATCCACTGCCACATACATGAGATCCCCGTTCATAATTTAACGGGATGGTTGGTCCCCATTCATAGTTTAACGCTTTCCAACCAAGATCTAACCCGTTCATAATTTAACGGGGTGGAGAGGTCCTCGGCCACGTTCACCGACTTCCAAACCCATTCATAATTTGGTCACAAGACAATTAGCATACCTCAAAAACTTAAAATATTTTCTTACACGTCAACATACTTACTCGGCGTTACGGGATTCATTGGACTTCGATCAGGGTCGTCGCTACACAACTAATCATGAATTGACATGCTTATCTTGCGTAACTTGTACGTAAATTTCATACCTACTTACGAGCTCAATCAATTCCTTAGGACGTTCTAAAATCATTCATTCTAACCTCTGTAAAAAGACACCGAAAAGAAACAAAGGCACGGACCCTGTGTAAAGGTCCGGATAAGGGTCCGTGTACCTGCGCAAATTTGACACCAAGGAGAAAACAAAGGCACGGACCCCGTGCCAGGGTCCGTATGGGGGTCCGGCTAAGCACTGAAGGTCGAAACCTACGAGGAAAATCTTGACACAATATTACATTCTCCTCAACCAAATTCGATGGCTACGAATCGACACCGCAAGACACTTCCTAGGACACTAAGGCATTGTATCAAACCCAAGTGAACCATTAAAATTATTCCCGAGAGCAACGACAATCAATGACAACGACACAACCCGAAATTTGCCACTATTTACTTTCCTACGACTCTTGATTCAACTTATTGCCTATCGACACAAAACCAAACGTTAATAACCATCCCAACATCTTAAACAATGTACCTATAAGCAGCAACGATCAACCGTGATCCCCAACGAAGCCTGCAACATTAAAACTTCAAGAATTCATCAACATCAATAATTTCTGAAAACGCAGTTTGAGCAGTCCCACGAAAAACACCATAACTCACTCAATTTCTATCCGAATAACTCGAATTTTATATCAAATCGAAGGTATCAAAAAGTTATACATTTTTATTATTGAAAGTTTTCTCAAAATCTCGACCGAAAATTCGCATTTTTAACAAGAACAGTGAAAACGTGATTTAGATCTAAAAATTTTCCTTCAAAATCGATCCAAACAATTAACCGCTCAAACTATGAACATCATACATGAATTTTATGCATAAAACAACGCAACACATAATATGACATGATCTACGCAGCAAAAGAGAGGTTATACGTGCCTTTTGGTGATAAACTTTACCGAAACGGCGATACCGATGCGGGAACGGAGCGAGGCTTGATCCGGGACGAACGTGGCGCGAGAATCTTGGAAGAAAACTCAACAAAACTTGCTGGAAATTGTTAGAGAAGGGGGCGGCTGCTATGGGGAGAAGAACCCTAAAATTTCTTTTCAAAAGAAAAAAAATCTGAATGAATGGAGGTGTGTGTGCATTGTGTAAAAAGCGTGAGTTTTAGTGTGTGTAATCATGCGTGTGTGCGTGCATTTAAGGATAAATTAAGGGGATTAATTTCCTTAACTAAAATAATTAACATGCTAACCAATATACTAATTAAATGTTAACACCATTGACAAAAAAAAAGGAAAACTATTCCTACTAATCTTAAATAAAATCCTCTACATTAAAATAAAGTGCACCATTGACAACTTTAAAAGTTTTAAAGTGTTAAAACTCACTAAATAAACAAATTAGGCTTTAAAATACTAACTCTTCATAAATTAATTAAAATGCCCCACTCTTAACTCAAAAATAAAATGCCGCATTAAAATTGCCAAAATCGTCACCGGGTCTTTTCCTCAATCCCGCCTCGGATGATCGCCTGAAACATGAAACTCGAAAAATATTTTAACGTGCATCCCTATAAACATAAATAATTTAAAATAATGCATTTTCATAAATCATGAATGGCTAAAACTCATTTAAAATTAATTAAATGATCTAATAATTAAACAGATGCATGGGTTATACGTGTACTGAATTTGGGCACTACAGTTCCTCCCCCACTTATATAAATTTTGTCCTCAAAATTAAGTCTTACCAAACAACTCCGGGTAGCGAAGTCTCATATCTGCTTCTGATTCCCAAGTGGCTTCCTCCACTGATTGATTTAGCCACCGGACTTTGACAAACTTAGTCACTTTGTTCCGGAGTCTACGCTCCTGTCTGTCCAGGATTTGAGTCAGTCGCTCCTCATATGACAGGTCTGGAGCAAGTTGCAACGGCTCATAGCTCAGAATATTCGAAGGGTTGGCTAGATACTTCTTTAGCATAGAGACGTGGAACACGTTGTGTACCCCGGCCAGATTCGGCAGAAGGGCTACACGGTAAGCTAATGTCCCAACTCTGTCCAAAATCTCGAACGGCCCAATAAACCTCGGACTCAGCTTGCCTCTCTTCCCAAATCTCATTACACCCTTCATAGGTGCTATCTTGACGAAAACGTGATCACCAACGGCAAATTCAAGATCTCTCCTCCTCTTATCAGCATAACTCTTCTGACAACTCTGGGCGGTCTTCATTCTATCACGAATCTTGACCACCACGTCTGCAGTCTGCTGAACTATTTCTGGTCCAAGTTCCGCTCTTTCTCCGACCTCGTCCCAATGAACTGGTGATCTGCACTTTCTTCCATATAAGGCCTCGTAAGGAGCCATACCTATTGATGATTGGAAGTTGTTGTTGTAAGTAAATTCCACTAGAGGTATCTTAGACTCCCAAGTTCCCTGAAAATCAATCATACACGCTCGCAACTTGTCTTCTAAAATCTGAATCACTCGCTCAGACTGGCCATCTGTCTGCGGGTGAAAAGCTGTACTGAAAAGCAACTTTGTCCCCAAGGCTGCATGTAAGCTCTTCCAGAAGGACGATGTGAATCTCGGGTCCCTGTCGGACACAATTGAAACTGGGAATCCATGCAGACGGGCTATCTCCCTAATATAAATCTCCGCATACTGCGTCATGGAGAAAATCGTCTTCACTTGGAAGAAATGCGCTGACTTGGTGAGTCGGTCCACTATAACCCAAATAGCATTAAAACCTCTGACTGATCTAGGCAACCCAACCACAAAATCCATAGTAATATTCTCCCATTTCCACTCTGGGATTGGGAGTGGCTTAAGCATCCCTGCTGGCCTCTGATGCTCTGCCTTCACCTACTGACAAGTGAGGCATTCTGACACAAATCGACGGATGTCTCTCTTCATCCTTGACCACCAATACAAAATCTGGAGATCCTTATACATCTTGGTACTTCCTGGATGAATAGAATACGGAGATGCATGTGCCTCTGTCAAAATATCCTGTCTGATCGATTCACCACTAGGCACCCACATTCTACCTCTGTATCTCACAATCCCATCTGACACTGTATAAAGAACACTGCCCTTGGCCTCATCTTTCAGTCTCCATTTCTGTAATTACTCATCTGAAGACTGACCTGTCCGGATACGGTCTAGCAGAGAAGACTGGACTGTCAGATTAGACAGCCTTGGTGCTCTGCCCTTACGGTATACTTCCAAACCAAACCTCTGAATTTTCGACTGAAGAGGTCTCTGCACTGATAACTGAGATATGACTGCAACTTTCCTGCTCAAGGCATCTGCCACCACATTAGCTTTTCCCGGATGGTAACTAATTTCGCAATCATAGTCTTTCACCAGTTCCAGCCACCATCTCTGCCTCATGTTCAGCTCTCTCTGCGTGAAGAAATATTTGAGACTCTTATGATCGGTGAAAATCTGACATTTCTCGCCGTACAAGTAGTGTCTCCAAATCTTCAGTGCGAAGACAACGGCGGCTAACTCAAGATCATGCGTCGGGTAGTTCTTCTCGTGCACTTTCAACTGCCTGGAAACATAAGCTATGACCCGACCCTGCTGCATCAATACTGCGCCTAACCCGAGCTTAGATGCATCGGTATATAACACAAAGTCTCCTTGCCCTGATGGCATGGCTAGCACCGGCGCAGAAATAAGAGCGTGCTTCAAAGTATCAGAGCTCTTCTGACATTCGTCACTCCACACGAATTTAGCATTCTTCTTGGTTAGTGAAGTGAGTGGCACTGCTATGGATGAAAACCCCCGAATGAACTTACGGTAGTAACCGGCTAAACCCAGAAAACTGCGGATCTCTGATGCATTCTTTGGCTCAACCCATTCCTTAACGGCTGCTACCTTCGCTGAATCCACTTCAATGCCACTGCTAGACACTATATGCCCTAAAAATGCTACTTTCTGCAACCAAAACTCGCATTTACTGAACTTCGCAAATAACTTGCGACTCTGCGAAACCTGCAACACTGTCCTCAAATGCTGGCTATGCTCCTCATGGCTCTTTGAGTAAATAAGAATGTCGTCAATAAACACTATGACGAACTGATCAAGGTAGGACTGAAATACTCGATTCATGAGGTCCATGAAAATTGCTGGAGCATTCGTCAATCCAAATGGCATTACTAAGAACTCGTAATGCCCATACCTGGTCCTGAAGGCCGTCTTGTGAACTTCTGCATCCTTCACCTTCAGCTGGTGATACCCTGATCGAAGATCTATCTTAGAGAAAACTGTAGCTCCCTGCAACTGATCAAACAAGTCTTCGATCCTAGGGAGTGGGTACTTATTCTTTATCGTTACCTTGTTCAACTCACGGTAATCGATGCACAGCCTCATACTCCCATCCTTCTTCTTTACAAAGAGCACTAGTGCGCCCCATGGTGAGAAACTAGGGCGGATAAATTCCTTGTAGAGGAGCTCCTGAATCTGCTGTTTGAGCTCTAACATCTCAGCTGGAGCTAGTCGGTATGGCGCCTTAGAGATTGGCACTGTGCCTGGTATGAGATCAATAGCAAACTCCACCTCTCTCTCTGGTGGAAGACCTGAAACATCGTCTGGGAAGACGTCTGGGAATTCACTGACTACTGGCACGTCGGATAAAGATGGAGTGGGCACATTAGGCGCTGAAATAATACTGGCCAAGAAGGCCTGACACCCCTTGGAACACCCCTTGGAAATCAGCCTCCTCGCTTGCATGCACGAAATCATGCGAGGGAAGCTTCTCCATCTGTCTGGCTCAAATAGAAACTGTTCCATGCCCAGCGGCCTAACCAATACTGATCTTTTCTGGAAGTCAATCAGGACCCTGTTCTTTGTCAGCCAGTCCATTCCCAAAATAATGTCGAACTCTGGCATCGGCAGTAGAATCAAATCTGCATATACTAGATGGCCCTGCAATTCCAGATCGATATATCTGATCACGCTGGTTGCTAACAACTCTTCCCCGGATGGGACTGTCACCGAAAAATTCATGTCTAGGCCAATGGACTTAATGTCCAGATTATTAGCAAAAGTCTCCGAGATAAAGGATTGAGTGGCTCCTGAATCTATCAGTGCCGTTGTGGCTAATCTCTTAATGAAAATATTCCCTGAGATGCGTTAGCAGAACAAACTAACTTATATCCCAAAAATTCAACCATAAACCTCATGCAACAAAAGACACTCAAAATTCCAACTAAAACACTAGTATTCCCAATTAAAACTAAGCATGCAAGGCAAAGAAATTAATACTGTACTGAATTAAATAAATTGCCAGTCAAAAGGGTAGTGTCTGGGTTCGCCTCTTGAGCATGCATGGCGAAAACTCTCCCTTGCGTTGGTTGCTTCCATTGTGGGCACTCCTTCAACATGTGGTCCGTAGCCCCACATTTAAAACATTTCCCGGATCCCCATAAGCACTGACCGGGATGCTGGCGGTTGCACTTAGGACATACTGGGAAATTAACGGGCTTCTGGGGTGCCCCTTGCTGCTGCACTGGACCTTTGCCCTTCGGTGGTCCCTGATAAGGTTTCTTTCCTGGTTGTCCCTGGTAAGGTTTCTTGTGCTGGGGTCGCTGATGCTGATGTTGCGGCTGCAGTGGTGCTTGGTAGGGCCTCTTGCCCAACCTGTCTGCCTCAATATCCCACTGGTCTTGTTCTGCCGCCAAAGCCCTAGAAACGGCAACTGCGTATGTAGTAGGGCCAGCTACCCTCACATCACGGGCCAAGATCGGCCGCAAACCATCCATAAAATGCCTCAGCTTTTCCTGGGCATCATTTGCAATGAGAGGCACGAAGTAACATCCCCTCTCAAACTTCCTAACAAACTCTGCAACACTGCTGTCTCCTTGTCGCAGCGTCATAAATTTCCTAGTCAGCCGGGATCGTACTTCCTCAGTGAAGTACTTGGCGAAGAACACTTCTTTGAATCCATTCCAGGACAACGTCGGCAAATTAACTGCCATCGATGCACTGTCCCACCAACGTCTGGCAACGCCTGCTAAAAGGAATATGGCACAACGGACTCTGTGCATCCTGCAGCTCCATGTAGTCAAAGATCACCTCGATGGACTTAATCCATCCCTCTGCTACCATCGGGTTAGTAGATCCCGAAAATTCCTTAGGATTCATCCTCTGGAACCTCTCATACACCTCTTCCGACCTACGCCTCTCCCCCGCACCAACTTCAGCCTGATTCCTCGCAAACTGTGCGAAGAACAGAGTCATTCCTGCCCGCATCTGCGCTTGCATATCTGGCGGTGGAGATGGAGGATTGGCTCTCTCCTCATTTCGGTTCTCTCGATCCTCTTCCCTTGTTTCTCGGTCAACCACACGTCTAGGAGGCATTCTGTTCCATCAATTACCCATCACGTAAACCCACTATGCTTGAACATGATATCAATGACATAGGATGCACGAAACCTAAACTTAAAACATGGATATGCTGAATTCATGATTCAATGCTTACTACATACATAATGCAAAAATTAAAACTTAAAGACTTGAGTTGTGACTTCGTGAGCTTCTTGCGGCTGGCAGTAGGCATAACCCTATACAGGAACACCGCTCAGATACCAACTGTAACGTACCGTACTCTTTACTACTTAAAATTTGCGGAATAATTAAAAATTTTCTTGAATACGAAAATAAAATCAATACGGTCGTCACTACATCATCCATTCACCAATATAAAAATCTTGTTTAAGGAAAAGATTGCTCAGAACATCTCGCATCAAAACATAAAATAAGAGTATCAATATTTTCATGCTTAAAATCTTAAATATAGCATGGGCGGTCCTTAGGTCTAGCCTTCTGCTCAGTCCAAGCCGGCTCCTTGGTCCCCACCCCTCGTCTCATCATGATCATCCTCACCTGCATCGATCAAGTCTAGTGAGTCTAAAGACTCAACACGTATAAACTAAGAATAGCAAGTATTACATAATAAAATCGAATGCAAATTTAAAATAGAACGTACATACTTGAAGCTATGATTTGAAATGAGCTTGAACTTGCATACATACATAGACGTGCCATAACTTAAAAGCTTTCATAAACATGCTTGCATACTTGATCATACTTAAACGTACATGACTTCATTTTGCGTAGAGGATGTTTCAAAGCAACTGACCCATACATAATAAATGCCAGATCAGACAAACCACAGTACTAGGTTGACAGGGACGTATCCACTGCCAAATACATGAGATCCCCGTTCATAATTTAACGGGCTGGTTGGTCCCCGTTCCAAATTTAACGATTTTCAACCACGATCTAACCCGTTCATAATTTAACGGGGTGGAGAGGTCCTCGGCCACGTTCACCGACTTCCAAACCCATTCATAATTTGGTCAAAAGACAATTAGCATACCTCAAAAACTTAAAATATTTTTTTGCACGTCAACAAACTTACTCGGCGTTGAGGGATTCATTGGACTTCGATCGGGGTCGTCGCTGCACAACTAATCATGAATTGACATGCTTATCTTGCATAACTTGGACGTAAATTTCATTCCTACTTACGAGCTCAATCAATTCCTTAGGACGTTCTAAAATACCCATGACTCGACTTTGTAAATCATTGTACTAAACCTTGACCTCTAACCTCAAAGCATACTATAAATTTTTGCCAAAATATGAAGGACACGGACCCCGTGCTCCCATCCGTGTATGGGTCCGTGTAGGCTCGGGTAAGGAGGACTCGAAGAGAAGGGTGGACACGGACCCCGTGTCAGGGTCCGTCTGAGGGGGGCCGTCTAGACTCTGTAAAAAGACACCGAAAAGAAACAAAGGCACGGACCCCGTGTAAAGGTCCAGGTAAGGGTCCATGTACCTACGCAAATTTGACACCAAGGAGAAAACAAAGGCACGGACCCCGTGCCAGGGTCCGTATGGGGGTCTGGCTAAGCACTGAAGGTCGAAACCTACGAGGAAAATCTTGACACAATATTACATTCTCCTCAACCAAATTCGATGGCTACGAATCGACACCGCAAGACACTTCCTAGGACACTAAGGCATTGTATCAAACCCAAGTGAACCATTAAAATTATTCCCGAGAGCAACGACAATCAATGACAACGACACAACCCGAAATTTGCCACTATTTACTTTCCTACGACTCTTGATTCAACTTATTGCCTATCGACACAAAACCAAACGTTAATAACCATCCCAACATCTTAAACAATGTACCTATGAGCAGCAACAATCACCCGTCGATCCCCAACGAAGCCTGCAATATTAAAACTTCAAGAATTCATCAACATCAATAATTTCTGAAAACGCAGTTTGAGCAGTCCCACGAAAAACACCATAACTCACTCAATTTCTATTCGAATAACTCGAATTTTATATCAAATCGAAGGTATCAAAAAGTTCTACATTTTTTTATTGAAAGTTTTCTCAAAATCTCGACCGAAAATTCTCAGTTTTAACAAGAACAGTAAAAACGTAATTTAGATCTAAAAATTTTCCTTCAAAATCGATCCAAACAATTAACCGCTCAAACTATGAACATCATACATGAATTTTATGCATAAAACAACGCAACACATAATATGACATGATCGACGCAGCAAAAGAGAGGTTATACGTGCCTTTTGATGATAAACTTTACCGAAACGGCGATACCGATGCGGGAACGGAGCGAGGCTTGATCCGGGATGAACGTGGCGCGAGAATCTTGGAATAAAACTCAACAAAACTTGCTGGAAATTGTTAGAAAAGGGGGCGGCTGCTATGGGGAGAAGAACCCTAAAATTTCTTTTCAAAAAAAAAAAAATCTGAATGAATGGAGGTGTGTGTGCGTTGTGTAAAAAGCGTGAGTTTTAGTGTGTGTAATCATGTGTGTGTGCGTGTGTTTAGAGATAAATTAAGGGGATTAATTTCCTTAACTAAAATAATTAACATGCTTACTAATATACTAATTAAATGTTAACACCATTGACAAATAAAAAGGAAAGTATTCCTACTAATCTTAAATAAAATCATCTACATTAAAATAAAGTGCACCCTTGACAACTTTAAAAGTTTTAAAGTGTTAAAACTCACTAAATAAACAAATTAGGCTTTAAAATACTAACTCTTCATAAATTAATTAAAATGCCCCACTCTTAACTCAAAAATAAAATGCCGCATTAAAATTGCCAAAATCGTCACCGGGTCTTTTCCTCAATCCCGCCTCGAATGATCGCCTGAAACATGAAACTCGAAAAATATTTTAACGTGCACCCCCATAAACATGAATAATTTAAAATAATGCATCTTCATAAATCATGCATGGCTAAACCTCATTTAAAATTAATTAAATGATCTAATAATTAAACAGATGCATGGGTTATACGTGTACTGAATTTGGGCACTACAAGTTTTCTTGAATTAAAGAAAAGACTGACCAGTGCACCGATATTGACTATTCCCTCAGGAACTGGTGATTTTGTGGTTTATTGTGATGCATCTCATCGAGGATTGGGTTTTATTCTGATGCAACGAGGGCATGTGATTGCTTATGCCTCGAGACAGCTGAAACCCCATGAGACTCGTTACCCAATTCATGATCTTGAATTGGCGGCCATTGTCTTTGCTTTGAAGATATGGCGACATTATTTGTACGGTGAAAAGTTTGAGATTTATTTTGATCACAAGAGCTTGAAGTATTTGTTTTCACAATCCGAGTTTAATATGAGGCAACGAAGATGGCTCGATTTATTGAAGGATTTTGATTGTGAAATCAAATATTACCCAGGAAAGTCAAATGCAGCAGCAGATGCACTGAGTCGAAAGGTATGTTGTTTATCCTTGTCGACAATTGATGTTTCCAATTTGATAGAAGATTGCTGTTTGTCTGGATTAGCCTTTGAAACAGATTTTCAGCCTCTGAGATTATGTGCAATTCGAGCTGAACCAGAATTGATATTGAAAATCAAAGAGGCACAGAAAGTTGATCAGAACGTACAGAATTCGATTGCTATGGTCAGAGCTGGACATCAGTCAGAGTATCAGATTCGTGACGGTACTTTGTTTGTGAATAATCGTACTGTTGTGCCAAATGTTTCAGAATTGAGACATCGAATATTGACAGAAGCGCACAACAGTCGTTTTAGCATTCATTCTGGTGGCAGGAAAATGTATAATGATTCGAAGACACAGTATTGGTGGAAACAGATGAAATCTGATGTTACTGAATTTGTAGCCAAGTGTCTGAATTGCCAACAGGTGAAAGCAGGGAAGAAGAAATCGGGAGAATTATTACAGAGTTTGTCCATTCCTGAATGGAAATGGGATCACATTTCCATGGATTTTGTGACGCAATTACCGAGATCCTCCAGAGGTTGTGATGCGATTTGGGTCGTGATTGATCGATTGACCAAATCTGCATGTTTTATTCCATACAAAATGACATACAGATATGACCAGATGGCCGATATTTATATCCGAGAAGTGGTTAGATTGCACGGAGTGCCGAAGTCGATTGTTTCAGATCGTGATCCTCGGTTTACTTCGCACTTCTGGCAGAGTTTGCAGCAGGCTCTAGGTACGAAGTTACATCTGAGTACCGCATATCACCCCCAGACTGACGGACAGTCAGAACAGACGATTCAGACATTGGAGGATATGCTGAGAGAGGTAGTGCTTGACTTTAGCACTAATTGGCAAGATGCATTACCTCTTTGCGAGTTTTCGTACAACAATAGCTATCAGACGAGTATTGAGATGGCTCCATTCGAGGCGTTGTACGGAAAGAAATGCAGATCCCCTCTGTTTTGGGATGATATCTCTGAAGTTACGGAGAGTGGACCTGATATATTCAGAAATATGACTGAAAAAGTGAAACTGATTCAGAAAAGAATGAAGGCAGCTCAGGACCGACAAGCCAAATATGCCAACATCAGACGACGACCGTTGGTATTTGAAACTGGAGATCGAGTATTTTTTAAAATTTCACCTTTCCGAGGAGTTGTCAGATTTGGCAAGAAAGGAAAGTTGTCTCCACGATACGTTGGTCCATATGAAATTCTCGAGAAGATAGGAGATCGTGCCTATCGACTCGCATTACCGCCTTCATTATCAGGCATACATAACGTCTTCCTTGTATCTATGCTGCGGAAGTATCTCCCCGATGAATCTCATATTATGCAGCCAGACGAGACCGAGCTGGATGAGACATTGAGTTATGTCGAGAAACCGATTCGGATTATCGATCGTAAAGAAAAACAGCTCAGAACAAAGACAATTCCGCTTGTGAAATTTCAATGGACTCGTCATGGCATTGAAGAAGCCACCTGGGAAACTGAATCAGACATGAGACAGGAATTCCCAGCATTATTTCACTGATGTAAGTTTCTATTCCGTTTCTATTACATTCCTTCTTATTGATATGATTGATTGCCTGTGATTTCGGGGACGAAATCATATCTTAGGAGGGGAGAAATGTAATGCCCGAGAATTTAATCCTTGTAATCTGTAATTATTGATTTATAATTTGATATAATTATGAGAGGATTAATCGGGACACGATTTGATTCAGCATGAAAAGATGTAAGTGCGAGGACAGTGCCTTTCGCGCACATGCAAGACATGAGACGCGCACATGCGCGAAACGGGCAGAGGTTCTCGCGCATATGCGCGGTGGGTGTGCACGCATATGCGCGCCCACTTCTCTGGTTTAAAGTTAACTCCAGAGAAGTGGGCGCATATGCGCGACGAGGAGCGCGCACATACGCGAGATGTCCAGAGAACCTCATGCATATGCGGGACGTGTATCCGCGCACATGCACGAGGGTACCCGAGAGTTGGATAAAATGAACGAAGGCCTCGCGCATATGCGCCGAGTAAGGGAGCGCATATGCGTGAGGTGCTGTGCAGAGGACGCGCCGAGACATATGGTCTCGCGCATATGCGCCGAGTGATGTCGCGCATATGCGCGAGACGTGTTTTACAAATGGCGAGCCACCTAACCTTTACATGCAACGTGTGAATATATGTACATACAAATCTTCAGAATGAAAAACAAGAGGAAAACGGAAGGCTCGGGGGAAAACGTGATTCTTGATTTTAGATTTTGATTTGCGATAAATCCGTCCGTTAGATTTTGTATCCGACTTCGGTATTGTATTCATATCGACGCAGGCTACAACTGCACGCAAGTTTTATGGAGTTTTGGTATCATTTGAAAATATGATGTTGTAGAAATTTGATATGATTCATATATGATGTTCTTGACATGTTAGACATCGTAGAATCGAAGTCAGATTGAGAAACAGACTGATTATGGAATTGTTATGATTTTTTTTGATTATATTGATTTGAAATCGGACAGATTTGGATTATAAATGAATTACAGTTTGTATCGAATATGATTTATGATTTGTAATAGATGTCTGTTGATTTGGTATTGACGGGGATACTGAGATTGTGCCGTTATGCCGTTGGTTTGACTTGAATCCAGATTAAACAGATTCAGTGTTGAATTAAGAATGGAATTTTGATATTATGATTCTCGACATGTCATTTCATATTTACAGAGACAGTCTTGAGTTCAGAACTGATATTGATTCAGACCAAGACTACAGACGAAAGGTATAAGTCAATGTGGTACCGGGAGATCGACTCGAGTATAGTATGATATATTTAAGTTTCCCTAAATCACATACTTATTATTATGATTGTGTTTATTGATTTGATTTGATATGCTTATTCTATTGATTTATAAGAAGCATGTATTAGACGAGTATTAGACGAGTGATCTTATGACAGAAGCGCCTGATAGTGGTGGGATCGCCATGGGCACATTGCACGATGTCACAAGATAGGAAATTGGTGAAAACGCCAAAGTCTGTGACGGTTAGGTCAAGACACTGGATGTTTGGTTATATCGATGTGGAAGGAATTTGAGTTTCTTCTATTACTGGTGATCGATACCATATCGATGTGGATAGAATTGGAGTTTCTTCTATTACTGGTGATCGATATGGAATGCCAACGTCTGGAAACCGAGATCCCTAGACTAGGATTGAGTCTAGTCTGAAACGTGAAGTCACGAGTCTGATTGGCGATTTTATATTGATTATGTTTCTGATTTTGTTACATGTTACTGATATTTGTTACATGTTTTACATGCTTTTACATTGTTAATATAACTGCATGTTTCGTTGATTTATACTGGGATCTATTTCTCACCGGAGTTATCCGACTGTTGTCGTGTTTGTATGTGTGCATGACAACAGGTGGAACAGGTTCAAGGTCGAGGAGATTAAGAGAGATCGTGATTAGAGTGGAGACTACGGACTTTGATCTGAGATAGGGTTTGGAATACTTGATATATAGTGATTAAACCTTAGCTCGAATGATTGTATATAGTACCAGACTTGTACTTTTAATATACTGATATGTATATTTGCATGTATTCCATTACGTTCCGCAATTTAAAAAAAAATTTAGACCCTGTTTATTATAATTGATTAAATTGTCCTAATAATGATTAAGAACATGATTAGCGTCCGGGTCCCCACACCTACCGTCAAGCACATGAAAACAAGAGGTAGCCGACGTGCCGGTGAGTATAAACCCAGTATGATACAATCAATAACATATGAGAATTTAATTTTCCAAATAGTTCATATAAATCCATAAAGATGCAATATAATGCAATGCATGATCAGAAGCTGTGGGCTATCAATAAATTTCAAGATCAAGTGAATCATCTGGTCATAGGGTACCCAAGGATAGAGAATCCCCCAGCAACATCCACCGACTCATCCGCTCGAGGTGGGGTGCTGTGTTCTACAATTCCAGGACTATGGTGCGCCTATAGAGAGTGTTCAGGCCATAGCAGCGACCTCCGCATACACTATGCCAACTCAACTATAGCCTCATACATCCAACAAATCAAGATATCAAGGCAACCTCCGCCATATCAAATCTGAATCGAAAAGTGGCTCAATATGAAATGCAATGATGCATTTCAATCTCATCAAGTCAATATCATAATAAGCTCATCTCAAAAGATCAATCATCAAAAATCACAAGTATTTCATCAAGCCATAGAATTTCAATTTAAAATAAAAATGATACTTTTACCTCGTATGTTACCGACCGTAACATACCTTTCAAATATTACCAAAAGAAGATCGAAATGTGTAGGTGAGAAGTCTTGAACCTCTGAATTCTACTATAACTCAATAACTCGGATAATTTATCAAAACAGAGCAATTTCTGTACAAAATTCATAATTAATTCAATACTGCTTCGAATCAAGATCCGCAATTTGGATATTCAAGAAAACTCAAATCCCAACAATTGTGTAAAGAAGGAATCCATATCATTTCTTAACCGTAATATGACATAAAAACATTCATTGAATCATTTTGTCAAACACGTGACGTGCATGCTAAATAGTTAGCTCCTCTACAATTCCATTTCTTTTCCAAAATATCAATACATACAATACCATCAATCATTATATTAACAACTTTACCTCAACACTCAAACCAAACAACCCATTGTTTTCCCTTCAATCACTAACCCAAGGAAATAAGCTTTCTTACCTTGCTTCTAAACTCTTGAGGAGAAGAACTTCTAATCTCCAAGCAAAGATTAAAGTTTCAATCAAAGATTAATGTCTTGGAAGAAATTGGATTGAAGGAGAAATGAGGAACCCTGGCTCTAAACCGATGGAGAGAAATGAGGATGAGAATAAATGATACAAAAATCATTCCCCAATCTAATATATACCATCCAAACCTCAAAACACGTTTTTTGTACAGGTGCTGGGCGCCATGGCGCATGTTTTGGCACAGGGGCGCGCACCATACTGCCCAAACACCAAAATTTTAGCAATGGGCGCGCCATCGCGGGGGATCTGGCGCAGGGGCGCGCCGTATTCTGTCCAAAACGCATTTTTAACTTCAGAATTTACGAAAGTGGTAACTGAGAAAGTTGTAGCCCTATGTCTTGGCTTGCATCTCCAATTAGCCTCATGTCATTCGGAAGTATGAGTAAAACGTTATGCTCAATCTCCCAACATGTGTCATTGTAGGAACGACAATACGCACGACACACTTCGGGGCGCTTTTGGCTCGTCTTCCCTAATGATTTGACAAAAACTCAAAATACGAAAGTTATAGTCTTATGTCTTATCTTTCTAATGAAAGTAGCCTCACATCAATTGAATCAATATACAAAACATTATGCTAAAAACTACAACTACTGCCACATTTTTCATACCGTTTCTGCACTTCCATTACCTATTTAGCTCAAATTCAACCTTTGATTCTACCCATCCATTATCTATTCAATTCTATAACATTCATTATCATTCATACCATAACGTAAAGCCATAAACCATCACAATTTTATTTTTTTCAAAATTCGGGCATTACAATAACTCTCCATTTTCATCTTTTATAAAAATGATTCCTGACTTTTTAGGTATTACTTGTTTTGGACCTACTTATTTACTATCTAAGATTGGATCGATAATTCCAGCATCTAATAGTATTAATACTTCATTCTCAACAACTTCCTTCATATGTTGATTTAACCTTCTTTGTGGTTGTTGAATTGTTTTAGCATTTTCATTCAAGTGAATTCTATGTATGCAAATAAAAGGATTTAGACCTTTTAAATCTTTAAAAGTCCATACAATTGCATTTTTATATTATTTAAGTAATTTAATTAAATCTTCTTCCTGATTTGGTAGAAGAGTGGAAGAAATTACAACAAGAAATGTTTTATTATCACTAAGAAATACATATTTCAATTCTAATGGTAAAACTTTTAATTCAAGTTTTATATTATCATTTTTTAAAAATTATTTTCAAACTCAAAAGTTTCCATTGAAAAAATTTCAGATTGTTGATTTAAGTTTTCTTCTTGTAAATTTTCTTCCACAATTGTTTCTATTTCATTATCATATTCATTTTCATTAAAACTTGGTTGTTTACATAAATTGAAAACATTAAGTTCTAGAGTCATATTTCCAAAAGACAATTTTATTATTCAATTTCGACAATTAAATAAAGTATTTGAAGTTGCTAGAAATGGTCATCCCAATATTACTTGAATTTTATTATATACTTCTATTGGTTGTGTGTCCAAAACAATAAAATCTACAGGATATATGAATTTATCAACTTGAACCAACAGATCTTTTACAATACCCCTAGGTATTTTGATTGACCTATCCGGCAGGTAAGAGAGTATCAGAAGTTGGTTTTATTCTCCTAAATTAAGTTTTTCATAAACTGAATAAGTAAATTCCACTTGCTCCCAAATCTAACAAAGCTTTTTTTAATTTTAATTTCTCCAATAATATATGAAATTGTTAGACAATTAGGATCTTTAAATTTTAAACAAGAGTTATTTTGAAGAAAAGAACTAACTTGTTCAGCCAAAATGCTTTCTTCTTCGCATGCAATTTTCGCTTCACAATACAAAAGTCTTTTAAAAAATATACCTAGGAAGGTATTTGTTTAATAGCATCTAAAAATGGAATATTTATCTTTACTTGTTTAAAAAATTCATAGCTATCATAGTAACTTTTTTGTTTTCATGATTTGTTAATGCAAAAGGAAATGGTGGAGATTTATTTGAACATTTATTAATCCAGATGATTTATCATTTACCATATTATTCTTAGAATTTAAGGTATCAACATTCTCAAAAGTTTCGGATTATCATCCTTACTATACAAATTTAAATGATCCTTGTTTTCATTGCTAAATAAATCATTAACTATTTTTCCACTTCTAAGGGTAATCACATATTTTATTTGATCAATTTTCTTATTATTTAATTCTGATTTTGATTTTTAGGATTAGGTTGAGGTTGAGAAGGAAATTTCTTTTTTCATGAATATTAAGTGCAAATGCAAATTTTGTAAGATTTCTTTCAAATCACGCATAGATTGACTGTTTTGAATATTGATAGACTCTTGCTTTTGGTAAATGCATGATTACGTCTTCAAAGTTTTTCTTGGAGGTGTAACATAGGAATATAACCTTGATGGTTTTGGTTATTTTGAAAATATTGATGTGACAAAGTGACATCCCTATCGAACATCTAGATAAACTCCGCCACAAGTAGATCTCCCTAACAGAGACTAATGAACTCCCCTGTCAGGCGTCCGCTTAATCCGCTGGAAAGTTTTTGTTATAGAATATGTCCTTGAACTGACCCCAAGTAGGGTAGCCAAATCCACCCGTGAGCTGCTCCCTCCCACCATAGGGATGCATCATCCCTCAGCATATAGGCGGCGCAAATGACCCTGTCGTCGTCCCTCATCTCTAAGTACTGAAAGTGTAGTTCCAATGACTGTATCCAACCTTCAGCTACAAAATGGTTAGTAGTACCTCGAACTCCTTCGAGTTGAGCCGTCTGAACTGCTCATAGATGTCAGTATGGGGTTTGGAAGCCTGTTGCGCCTGCTCCATCAATCTCGCAACACCCTAATGAACTCGGGTAGCTGCGTCTCCTGGCGGTGGTGGGTGATGGAAGGCCTCTATTTTCTCCTAAAGTATCATCATCTCTGTCAGTGCTGGAGGCGCGGCTGGGAGGCATAGATCTGAATATAGTCCAAATTCTAAACGTAACACATCATGCAATTTAATCTGATTTTCAAAACATTTAATCCTTAAATCATGTAAAAAGCTAAACATATACTGTAAATCACTGAAACAGGTTATAGCTTAAAACTTTCAAAACATTTTAAAACATGAAAACTTACAAACTTGAGGTTTGACGACTGAGCGGCTGAAGCTGGCGGTGGCACAACCTTTCACAGGAATCTTACTCTGATACCAACTGTAACGTCTACTACCAAAATACTACTAGAGATATTTTTTTATATAAAAAGCTCAATTCGAAAATACTTCAAACATATGCATGTAATAAAAGATGTCCATTACACATTTTAAAAATAAAAGTATTCAACTACTGGTAAAAATACTGCAGTTAAAAAAAATATCTAAACATCAAACCCTAGATTGTTATTTAAAATAATTCAAATATGCGACATGCAAAGTCCTGTCATCCATCAACATATGAAAACGAAAGCGTTTAAAATATCCATGTTTACACTCCTAACTCAAAAACATAATGTGCGGAAAATATGGTCCTCGGGATAGCGTGCGCACATCCAGCCCCGCCTACTCAGTTTTCGACGCCTCCAGTCTTCAAATCAGTATGCTCACCTGCATCAATCACACCTAGTGAGTCTAAAAAATCAACACACCTGAACCATGATAGCAAGTACATATACAACATGCAACAGTGAAAAGTACTGTAATTAAAATATTTCATTATCTCAAAAGTGTAAGCATAAACATGACATGTCAAAGCAAAAACGTTGTCCATATCGCATCTTATCATCATATATGTGTTCAATTTTCTTTATTTGAATTTCATTCATTAGTTGTGAGTTTCGTATCAGCTGTAGTCGATAGATCCATCTACGTATAACCGCGGTACAAGAAGGCGGGGACATGAGCGACAATATTTGTACACGCCCCGAAAATTTAAAGGTCAACGAGAACCACATAAATGCAATTATTAAATTTTTTGTATTTCAATTAATTGTTTTAATTGCATAAATTAATTATGTTGTGCATATTTGCATGTTTAAAATATATTTTTCTACATTATTGCATTAAAATGTATTTTTAAAGGTTATTCGAGTTGCGATTGAGGAACGGAGACTGAAGGCTGAAAAATTAGAAAAGTTTTTATTAATAATTGTTTTTAATTATTTAAATTAAGGGTGATGATTTTTCTTATTTTTGAAAATATGGGGTTTTGAGGTGATTTTATACGCCTTGACGTAAATCTTATCGATGTTGGGTTTTCAACAAAACACGAACTTGTTGGCAACCAGGCTATTAAATTCACAAACTTAATTTTATCAAAACTTATTTTAATATTTAATTAAATCCTAATTAAGACTAATGGGCCTAAATTGTTGGCTTGATAGGCCTAAAACCTTGTTAGTGATTTAATTACTATATATTGTGTAAACCCTTCCCAAACCCCACACAAAGTTCACAGCCACTTTTCAGAATTTTGCACCCCAAATTCTCAAATACACGACACACACACACCACAATTTGAAAGGAGAGTTCGAAGGTTTCAAGAGAGTTTCAAGCCAAGGTCGTTCATCGCCGTTTTTCCGCAATCGTCAACGGTTTTTTTGTGCTTAAAAACGCAAAGGCACGCCATGCTTATTTCTTTCAAACATCTATCACACCATAATATTATTTGATCATGATTTGAAAGAAAACATGACACAAACACTTTATTTTCGTAATTATGTGCATCCATGTTGCATCCATGTGCTAACTTGGCTAATCCAATCCTACAGTCCCACGCAAGTAGGACGTTCGCAGCACATAAGGGGACGCGCAAGTGCTGTCCATGTACAGCAACTTGCTGCTTGGTTTCAAGGCTCGGGCTTGGGGTGGCTCGGATCGGGACGGTCTAGGGTCAGTAAGGGTCGATAGGGGTCGGTGGTTAAGGGCTGTAAGTGTCCTAGACAAGGTAGGAGTCCTAACACTAAAAGGAGACTCACGCACGATACACTCATGTAATTGGTGTCTATTGTCCAGCAGGGTTTGGGCGAGGTAGGGCTAGGTTTATGTGGCTTGGGCTTTGTTAGGAGGGTTCATGGATGGGTTGGCTAGCCTTTGGCTCAAGGTGGCTTGGCGTGGCTCGAGTAAATTAGGAGATGGCTCGGTGTGTTCGATAAGGTGGCAAAAAACGAAATTAAAGGCAAAAATTGAACCCATGGGTCCACGGGGGTGGCTCATCACTTGGAAGGTAGACTAAATCATAAAAAGGTTATGTTTAAAAAATTTGGGAAAAAAATAACGAGTTTTTGGATTTATTCGAGATTTAATCGCCGCACGTAACGCTAATTAACGAGTTAATTGAAACGCCTATTTTTAAGCTTTATAAAATTATAAAAAATTATATTTAATCTTAAATAATTATTAAAAGTCTAAGTTTTTAATTTGGAAATTTATATTAAGGTTTGGTTTAATTCGGGATTTAAAACGCAGTAAGTAATACTTATTGAAAGATTAAATTAAAATCCTCGAGTTAAGCTAAATAAAAATATAAGATAATTCATGTAAGCTTAAATAATTATTTGAGACATGTTGGAGTCAATGAAATTAAGAAAGAGTCAAAAACGGGAAATTTTACGTTCAGGGGTAAAACGATCTTTTTATACCTAAAATTAGTAAACGTAATGGCAGTGCCCTGAATGCTGTTTTATGTGCTAATATATTATTTTCTATAGTTATGGATGTTTATGGAATTTTTATGTTAAAATGATATTTTAAATGTTTAGGGAATTTATATGTTTATGATTTAATATGTCAAAATGTTATTTTAAATGTTTTGAGGTTAAAATGTCAGTTAAAATGTTTATGAAATGTTCATGATTAAATTATGATTTTTAAATGTCCATGAATTTTTATGATTTAAGGTTGACATTTAAAAGACATGTTGCATGCTTGGTTTCAAAACAAAATTATATGTAATGCATGATTTTTATAAGTGATGAGAATAAGAAACGTTGAAGGAAGTGAAGTAATTGTGACTATTACGTGGTTACATTGGAGATATCGTGAGGGTTATGCTCCTAGTGGGAGCCCGACGATCGTACTTATATTGTTACCATTGAGGATATGTGGATATGAGGTTTGAGGTAAGAATGGGAATATAGTGATGGGAGAAGGGCCAGAGGGAGCCCCGACGATCGTTTTCTATTCAAAAGAGGATAGACCAAGGCTCAGTTGACGGGTGAGAGTGTCGCTGATGTTCCCGCCGCCCAGTACTGTGGTTACATGTAGATGGATCCATCGACTTTTGAGGATTGAAGAAAGTGACAATTAACGATCTGAATTCAACAAAGGAAAAGGAAAAGGAAAAGTTTATGATCATGAAAAAGGTTTGTTAGGTTTATGTATGCATGTCATGAAAATGTTTATGCTTAAAGTTGATGCATCATATGAAAATATTCTATTTAAAGTTCATGCATCAAAAAAAGGTTTACGAAAATGTTCATGTTTGAAGTTTATGATCTTCATGAAAACGATATTTTAAGTACAGTATTTTCACTGTTACATGTTGACTGCATCACGTATTACTTGTTATCAAGGATATGACGTGTTGAGTCTTTAGACTCACTAGTGTGATTGATGCAGGTGATTATGAGACTATGTTTATGGAGGTCTTGATTGTTGATATGACTGGACTGAAGGTGCACATAACCCGAGGACCGACGATAGTTTTCCACAGTTATGATTTATGATATCAAGTTATGTTAAAAATATTTACGACTTTTTATTCATGTTTTGAAGGTTTTTGAGAGATTATAGTTGGGCTGTATTTCTGAATTATAAAGTTGGTTGTTTTATTTTAAAATGATGTCCAAAATATTTTATGTAATTTTGGTGGTTCGGGCCGATGCTAGGGAGGTTTAAATAAAAAAAATAAAAAAAAACTTTTAGTACTTTTAAGCATAAAAAGAGCAGACATTTCAGTTGGTATCAGAGCAAAGGTTGTAAGGGTTTGCCCCATCAGCGCGGAAAGATCAGTCGTCAAGCCTCAATTTGTAAGTTTACATGTTTATATGATTTTATGATGTTTGCTTAATTATAGATTATATTATGTTTACGTTACATGTTTTAATAGCATTATGAGGTATATGTTTTATATGCTTCAGAATTTTTTAACGTGATACAGTATGAAATAAAGAAATATTTTGATTTCAACGCATGTTGGCTTGGTGGTGGAATTGAACGATGTTGATTTTTGGGTTTTAGTATTGACGTTTTACTTTTTGGGCTATAAGTTAATCGTGAATATTATAAATGCTTTGAGACACGTAGATTTTCTAAGAAAATATTTTTGATTCAGGTTACTAGTAGAAATAATTTTTGGATTACTCATAAGAAATAATGATTCGAGGATTTGCAATGACTTGGGAGTAAGAAAATGTATAGATTGGATTTTAAGTTTTGATGAAAGGTAAATTGGTTATAACATTGATTTTGGGTAAATAAGTTTAATTTATCGAAATTATTTTATGGGAAACCTGTAGAGGAAATTAAGAATGCCAAGAACTTATGGGTTAACTGTAGGAGTTTTGAAATTAAGGGCCAATTAAGATAATTTTTGAGGAAATTAAGAATTTATTTTGCAATATTAGGAATTTGGGGTCTAGATTAGTAATAAGCGATAATTAAATGGTTTAAATGATAAGAATTTTGAAGATTTAGACTTTTAAGAATATTTGGAACATTGGATATATTGGTATAGTGTTATAAGGAATGTTGATCATGGGTTTCTAAGGATGATCAATACTGAGCTTAAAAAATCTAGCGTTAAGGATGCATTTGGGATTCTAAGATTGAAATTTGATAAGTTGATGAAAGTTTGGGTATAAAATAAGGAAAGTAATATAGAAGAAGGTCATCCATCTTTAATATTGGGAATTGTAAGAAAGTTGAAATTTGAGTTTAATGTAAGAGCACTAAGTCATATTCTTTTTAACTTGCGAATTGCAAAATAACGATTTAGAAGGAAAATTTAATTGGGATCAAGGAGACGTAAGGACACTCTAGAACTTAAGTTTTATCAGAGAAGTGCAGCGAAGCTTGAATTTTTGAGATACTAGAACAAGTCTAAACTTTGAATTATTAAGATAAGCGAATTTCGAGGACGAAATTCATTTATGGGGAGATTGTAACGCCCCGAAAATTTAAAGGTCCACGCGAACCACATGCATGCAATTATTAAATTCTCTTGTATTTCAATTAATTGTTTTAATTGCATAAATTAATTATGTTGTGCATATTTGCATGTTTAAAATATATTTTTCTACATGATTGCATTAAAATGTATTTTAAAAGTTATTCGAGTTGCGATCGAGATACGGAGACTGAGGGCTGAAAATTAGAAAATGTTTTTATTAATAATTGTTTTTAATTATTTAAATTAAGGGTGATGATTTTTCTTATTTTTGAAAATATGGGGTTTTGAGGTGATTTTATATGCCGGGACGTAAATCTTATCGGTGTTGGGTTTCAACAAAAATACGAACTTGTTGGCAACCCAACTATTAAATTCACAAACTTAATTTTACCAAAACTATTTTTAATATTTAATTAAATCATAATTAAGACTAATGGGCCTAAATTGTTGGCTGGAGAGGTCTAAAGCCTTATTAGTGATTTAATTACTATATTTAGTAAACCCTTCCCAAACCCCACACAAAGTTCACGCCACTTTTCCGAATTTGGCACCCCAGTTCTCCAAGTACACGACACACACACACCACAATTTGAAAGGAGAGTTCGAAGGTTTCAAGAGAGTTTCATGCCAAGGTCGTTCATCGCCGTTCTTCGCAATCTTCAATGATTTTTTTGTGAGTTAAAAACGCAAAGGCACGCCATACTTCTTTCTTTCTAACATCTATCATACCATAATATTTATTTGATCATGATTTGAAAGAAAACATGACACAAACACTTTATTTTCGTAATTATGTGCATCCATGTTCTAACTTGTGGTTGTTTGATTCCAAAAGCATGTTTATAATGATTTAAAAGGGCTGCCATGTCTAGGAAACATCCAGGAATTGTTTTACACGGGTATAGGGTCCTAGAACATCACCAATACGTTGCACGAACACGAACACGAAAGCGGAACCGTAGGATTGGATTAGCCAAGAAGGGCCGAGAGTTTGTGTCTGCATGGGGGCGGTTTGATGCATGGGCTTAGGGGCTCGACCAGGGCTCGTCCAGGGTTAGGGGAGGTCTCGGTCTAGGGCTGGGTTGAGTCCTAGGGTGGCTAGGGCTCATGCAAAGGGTGGAGAAGAGACCTTTCCAGTGCAGGTTTAAGAGTGGCCGAGAGATTTTCAGGGGAATGGTTCGGTTGAGGGCTGGGCTAGGGTGGTCCAGGCGATGGCTCAGGGTGGTCCAAAGTGTCACGGAGGCTAGGGCTCGTTGGTGGCTGTTGCAAAGAGTCCCACGCAAGTAGGACTCTCGCGCACATAAGGGGACGCGCAGGTGCTGTCCATGTACAACACCTTGCTTCTTGGTTAAGGGGCTCGAGCTTGGGTTGGCTCGGGTCTGGGACGGGTCTAGGGTCAGTAAGGGTTGAGAGGGTTATGGTCCCAGTGGGAGCCCGACGTTCAGGGGTAAAACGATCTTTTTATACGGGTCTAGGGTCAGTAAGGGTTATGTTGCATGCTTGGTTTCAAAACGAAATTATATGTAATACATGATTTTTATAAAGTGATGAGAATAAGAAACGTTGAAGGAAGTGAAGTAATTGTGACTATTACGTTATTACGTGGTTACATTGGTGATATCGTGAGGGTTATGGTCCCAGTGGGAGCCCGACGATCGTACTTCTATTGTTACCATTGAGGATATGATGTTTTAGGTAAGAATGAGAATATATTGTGAGAGGAGAAGACCCCAGAAGAAGCCCTGACGATCGTATTTCTATTCGAAAGAGGATAGGCCAAGGCTCAGTTGACGGGTGAGAGTGTCGCTGATGTCCCTGCCGCCTAGTACTGTGGTTACATGTAGATGGATCCATCGACTTTTGAGTTTTGAGGAAAGTCACAATTAACGATCTGAATTCAACAAAGAAAAAGGAAAAGGAAAATGGAAAGGAAAAATTTTGATCATGAAAAAGGTTTTATGTTAGTCATGTTGAGGAAAAAGAAAGGAAAATGTTAAGTTATTTATGCATGTCATGAAAATGTTTATGCTTAAAGTTGATGCATCATTAAAAAATGTTTCTATTTAAAGTTCACGCACCATAAAAAGGTTTATGAAAATATTCATGTTTGAAGTTTATGCATCTTCATGAAAACGATATTTAAGTACAAGTATTTTCACTGTTATTGTTGACTGCATTACGTATTACTTGTTATCAAGGATATGACGTGTTGAGTCTTTGGACTCACTAGGTGTGATTGATGCAGGTGATTATGATGATTATGTTTATGGAGGTCTTGATTGTTGATCTGACTGGACTGAAGTTGCACATAACCCAAGTACCGACGCTAGTTTTCCGCACTAGTTATGATTTATGATTTCAAGTTATGTTAAAAATATTTTACGACTTTTTATTCATGTTTTGAGAGATTATAGTATGGGCTGTATTTCTGAATTATAAAGTTGGTTGTTTTATTTTAAAATGATGTCCAAAATATTTTATGTAAATTTTTGTGGTTCGGCCGATGCTAGGGAGGTTAATAAAAAAATAAAAAAAATTTCTAGTACTTTTTAAGCATAAAAAGGGCAGACGTTTCAGTATACCCATCCATTGAGCCTTGTCCTTTGATGTTCGTGTTCGTGTTCGTATTAGTCACAAGTAACTCCCTTCCTTCAAAAACATGTCATCGTATTTATCACTATAAAAATGCATATACGTAAATTTCTTCAAACCAAACAGCAATGTATATTTCATATTTCCATATAAATTCATGTTCATAATAACATAAACATTTAAAACATGTCAAGTTGTAATCAGGGCGCTGCCAGAACTGCTAACTCGACATGTTGTGTCAAATGACAATTTTGCTTGTGGAAATCCTAATTGATCTATAACCACTGGACCTCAAATTTAAAATTTGGTCAGGGTCCTGGTTTTAATCAGAATACCCGAAACTCAACCAAATTTCTCCAAACTTGAACCATGACTTTATCACACATGACCAACACTTAGTCACTTATTTCAGACCATCTAAGGCCCTCAAAACCCGTGGCCAGCTTCTGGACTCTCCGCACGCATAATCCCCAAAACCCTACTTGACCCTAGATGCTAACCCTCGGCCCTAGCCCAACCTATTCTGACCAGACCCGAACTAGACCATCCTAGGACATGACTGGACTCTCCTAGATCGACCTAACCACAGAACACAACCCATGCATGCGGATGTGCACGGTTCACCCTAACAGCCTACTCGAGCC